>NC_142680.1:22948228-23115728 GCF_964200805.1 Pocillopora damicornis | reverse complement strand
AGGAGCAGGTACCCTGATTCTAAAAATAACCTGTTGATTATCACCTTTAGTATAAGGGACATATATCAAGATCAGTCTCTCACGTTGTTTACTCCCGCCCCATAGTTTCTTACTGAAATAATGTGGCTAGTGCTGACAGCGCGCAGAGTGAATTCAAACAGACATATTATCAGGAATAGATTTAAGCCTTTCTTGAAATCAGTTTTCGGGAAGGAAAGAAAGAAATTGAAAATTGTAGCTGTTTCCTCTTTTTTTTCTTATTACGAGGTCAGGGATTCGCTGAAGAGTCCATAAGGTCAAACTCAACCATTTTCCCAACAAACTTGTGACCGGCTGAAAAACTTCCTTTAAACTTCCTTTAAATGTTACTTGAATGATAAAATACAAGCCTAATTCCGTACCGATTCCTCCTTCATTGTCCATCTTGGTCATTTTGGTTTTCATGGTGATGGGAATACCCATATATTTAAGGTAGCTATCCCCATACCAAACCAAAAGTTCGCTTCCTTCAGCAATGTCCTTGGAGACTTCATAAAACAGCTCTCCATCTTCTTGAATGAGTACCAAGTTCTGCTCGGCCTCGTGCCTTGCACAATTGACGTATTTCATCCAGTTTGTTTGGTCGCCTGCTCCGTCTACATAATGTGTCAATTCTCCGTCTTGAAATATCTGAAATATTAACAAATACGAAAGACTGTAAGCTTTCACTTTTACTGACAAAATGCTCCATCAATGCAGAATAGTTAGATTTGGATGGACTCATTGGATAAAATTCAGTTTTATAAAAGAATTCGAGTTCTCTTATTTAGCTTTGTTACAGTCTAAAGTGATAAAAATATCATCAAATCTGAAAAAAACCAAGTAAACACGCATATCGGCGTCTACAAATCTATTCATTCTGAAGTAAACTTAGTGCTGACAGTGCTGTGTTCTTTGGACATCAATATGACCGCTGTTCTTTCGTTTTGGTAACCAATTTGGTCACCATGGCGTCATGTGAAAATGACCTTTATGCAAATTACCTCCCAGACGCAGTTCTTTTCCAGTGATCTCAAATCCAGCGGTAAAACAATACTCCCCGTGTACGGACCAAACCGTGTTCCTTTGGAAATCCTCCGCTGGCCACAAAACACTGCTCTGTGTCTTCCAGTCGGTAAAACTGTCTCCACAATTTTTACAGTCTCAGGTAAGTTTTGAACGTACAGCTCTTCATGAAACAACTCCATATATGGCATGGGGTGGCACGTGGTTGTTTCTTGATGTACTTGAGAAATGTTGGCAAGCCATGGGTTCCACTGGATTTCTTCAATTGAAAAGATTTTGTCAGATGTCACATCTTTAGCCTCAGAAGTTTAGCGGTTTCTCATGCAAATGCTTAATTCGTGGAAATATAGCAGAATCAATCAATTGTCTCCAGCAAAACTATATATGTTTTAGAATGCGATGAGATGCCAGTTTTCCAGACCAATGTCACAGCAAACGAAGGCAAAATTAACAACATTAACATTTCATTAAAAAATTGCGGCAAGGTAAACTCGGTCAACTTATTAAAACCACTGTTTTCTTATGTTAATCATTAACCGCTACTTATTCAAATGTTCAACCAGCCCTCCCCATTAACCAATCATGAAGAGTCACCTGCGCATGCTTACCACTGTTTGGTGCGTTGATGTAGATTCCAGACAATGCAAATCCATTGTTTGTTTTTTCTGGAGTGCGAATGTATCCGTAAAGAACATTGTCGATGTCTTGTTGAGTAAATGTAAATGGAAAATACACAGAGGAATCAGCGTATTCCATCATTTACAAATACAAGCTGAAAGATGAAAACGCAACGCGGTTTGAACAAAATTGAACAACGAAAACCTTCCTACTGTTTAACAATAACCTGTTATCTGCATAACATACGCTTGGATGAGATGTTTAAAGGGTCACGTGTTCTATCAGAATCTTGAGAACACGGCAGAACCTGGGTTCAAAGAGAAAATTTGGAAAACCTTTTTCCTCATGAATAAAGCAGCATAGATGAAAGATTTATGAACAAGCTCAATTTTCCTGGCGTTGTCGTCGGTTGACATTTCAGGCCCACAGTCGGCAACCGTATTATCCGCTCATTTGATATAAGTGTTATTTAAATTTCAGTCATATCTGATATATGGAAAGCGCTTCAAATAATATTGGATAAATATCGTTACAGAAAGACTCTGAAAATTAATAGTTTTTAAGCAGAAATACGCTCGAAAAAGATATGCAAGAGAAAAAATAGCTTTGAAAAATACTTAAGAAAATAAAATATAATGTGAAAATCAGTACTGCTTCGTGAATAAGGTTCAATTTATATTCTTTTAATTAACTATATTAAATCTACATATGTCGTGGATGCTACAAAGAGCAACAAACATCAAAGCGGCCTGGTTAATGTAGTTCTGGATCTAAAACAGCAAAATATATCGTACTCAATATGAATTGCTTCCGTTATTAAAAAAGAAATTTCAATAGACTTGGATTTCCTATAGTTAGAATAGTAGTTCTGATTGGTTTAATATCCACCAGCGAAAAAAAAGATAGCAAATTATTGCTGTGTCATTTTTTAATTGCCGGAAACTTTACAATCTGTTCCTAACAAGGATTTTCCCCAAATTTTAAGCCATTGGAAAACTGCTTTACCTTGATTTCACGTAAACTTTAATGCTATTTCTAGTTATTTAATTTAAAGTTTTATTTGATCAAGTGAGTTTTTTTTCTTCTTTTTGGCTTTGGTGAATGCCAGAAAATAAAAACGCAACCCGAGCATGTCCAGCTGACTTAAAGATAATGGGAAACAATTTTTTTAATCAATTGTTCGAATATAGAAAGCAGCGTTAAAATTATACAAAAGCGCCAAATTATTGGTATAATAATATGGAATAAATAGCTCTTCTACTCATCAGATTTTGCGATCTTTGATTTTGCTCTGGCCTTCCCGGAGCCGAGTTTTCTCTCTAACCACTGAACTGGCTCAAAACAAAAGCTAAGAAATAACTAAGAAGGTACAAACATTTGCACTTTGTTTGTTTTCAAACTCACTTATTGAAAAAATCAACAGAAATATTTGCCAAATTTATCTTGACTCCGGAAAACAATGTTCAGTTGACTTCTGATCCTGCAGTGCAGCTTTTCTCTGAGACGTAAAGCCTTATTTTCAAAAATTGGTAGTTAGGATTGCTTCAGTAACTGCATGCATACGAATTGAAAATTTAGACGTCAAAGATATGTTACCGAGTTTCAACGGTTTCTTTCTTCTTCTAAGATAGGGTGGTGAAAGCTCAAGTGTAACTACAACCTGAAAGATCTAGACTTTATAAAAACTGGGATTACATCTTAATAAGTATTTAGCATCATATAAAAAGCGTCTAAATTACCTTACGAGTCGAAAAGACAAGTTTGAAGTTAAATCAGCGTTTTGATGAGATTTTTTAGCAGGTCACTGTGATCTTCGTAACTTTAACTTTAACGCACTGTAAAGAGGCCAACGCTGTAATGCCAAATGAAGACCTTTCTCGTTCATTTATAAACCTCATTTGAATAATACGTGATCGCTCCAGATGTTAGCAAAGACAACAAGTTAATAGCAGGGAGTGAATTTTTGCTATCGCCCGCGATAAGATTGGTTTTGTTGTTGTTAAACAATCTAATATAAATTACCAAACTATTTTTAGTGAGTATCCCTACTGGGAACTAAGCGATGAAAAATGCCTGTTAAAGGTATTTTAATGTCTGAATTAACTTTTGAACTAAACTGAATACATTTTATTGGATTTTTTCCGCGATTCGTACCTGGTTTTCAAATCGACCAGTTTAAAAAATTTATGATTTCTGATTCTTATCCGAAATTTTAATCATTAAACGCGGATTCCCGGCGAAGACAAGCCAAAAAGCTAGATTCTGTGACGCTTTTCTAAGCCACAAGCTTTCCTTGCGGTAATGTTTACGTGTGCATTGTAAGGATGCTATTAAAGGTCACAATTTTCATTGCAATTATTTTATTTACTTTTTATTCTTTCTATCTGCACTGGAAAACAAGAAGAACTTTTCCTTTTCCTACAGGAAATTCCTCCGCGAATTCTTCACCAATGTTACTTATCGAAGCTACAATCTTTTCATTTCGCCGTCCAAAGACGAAAGCTGTTACTTGATAGCAATCCTCAGAGGTTCTCACAATGCAGGGGTTATTACAAAGTAACACAATTATTATTATTTATTGAAGTTCTCGCTAAGGCGTAGATTCACACTTTTAAATGCACATGCTTTGCTTTCAACGTGATAAACAAAACGCAGCCACGGAATCAAGATGGTTTGCACGTTACCGCTCAGCGCATATGCCCAAAAATCGTAGACGCGTATTAATTCACGGCCTCTGTTTAAAGCGTGTTTACTCTTTTACTCTTTAAAGACCCCAGGACGCCCTAACTTTTCTTATTCCGGTCTTTTTATGTTGAAGTGTCTAAGCTCACCTCACAGAGCGAAACTTATGTCGTATATATCAATAGAACGCGACCCTTTTTGTTGTCTTAGGAGACAAAATCGATCGCAAACAAGGAAAGATTACTCTGCAACTGTTTGGTTTTCAAAATAAGGTAAATATTTGGACTTTTGACTATGGGGGAGCACAGTGCGCGGCTGTTCGGTAGGGTATTTTGGAGTATTCATCGGAGGAAAGAGATAAATCTATGAAAAAGGTTTTCATTGTGAAATCTCGGTGGATTAGAAGGCCAATTTTATGAAAATCTCTAACGTGAATGCATTTCCGCAAATGCATTATCATTCTGATCTGTTCTTTTAATGTCAACCATCAAACCGAAAGGAAAGCAGAATAGCGAACAAAAGGTAACAAGGTTCAAATTAGAAGAAGGAAAAAATGAGGCTATGAGGCAGCTCATGAGTTCGTTTCAGCCGAGAAGGAAACAGAATCCTAGACGCAAATTTTATCTCTTGTACTGAGCAGACTCATTTAATATCATTGTCTTAAAAAAAGTAAATTTCTAAATATAATGAACGCATTAGTTGAGATAAAGTTGTCCCAATATCTAAATGAGGGACAGATGTGAAGAAAAAAGGCGAAACAATTAAACACTCTGCAAAGTCCCACAAGGAATAGAAACTTGGTGAACATTTATATTTGTTAAAACCGCCGTACTTTAGAGATCAGCAACTGCACCTAAATAAAATTTCATGCGATGCTTTCTTCCATTTTCATTTTAATTCAATGTTGGATCCAAAAGAAGCTGTCAGTATCAAGAATTACCGAAATAATTTGATATCGATTCTCGTTTCTAAACAACGCTCTCATGAACAATTCAGTGTTTTAAAAGACCTTGTCAGAGGGCTGATAATTTTCAATGGTGATACCATCTCGCAAAAAAGCACGTGCAAGTTGTTTAAGCAATGAGTTAACTGCGGTATAAACCCAGATTCTCTTTGAAGTGCTGGTTATTAAATATTTCGCGGAAAAAAAAACAACGTTATTAATCAAAGTTTTTGCCAGCTTACATACTAGGCAGAAGTTATTTTGATTGTAATTTTTTTTTTCATTAGCACAATAATTTTCTTCATCGACAGTTACGCTCTAAAAATTAACCTATTTGGACATTAAAACAACCACTATTTTAATAGTTGCAAATACGACCCTACCGTTAGCGACAAGCCAAGTCTGAATATTGCGGTATTTCGCGTTGTTTTCGCATGGGTTTTTGGCCTTATCTAACGCCGGCTTTCTCGACGCGGGCTGTAGTGAAGATATTGAATCAGGAGCCGAGAGATGTAATATTAACACTTCTAAGTTAAAACACGCAAAATTTAAAATATAACTTTGGTTTTCTGGTTGCACTGCAGAAAAAAAAAACAAGCTAATTGATTCCAAAAATGAAAACCTCTTGAAAATAAGAATTCGAGCAGATAAGTTAACGAAAAATGAAAAAAAGCGAAAATAATGCTTTTCGCTATCGCGAGCTGGCATCGGTACTCAGTCAGCAGCGTCTTGTCATTATTTGAAAAAAATTAATTATCCATAGCGTCGCGGGATAGAACCAAATAAAAACTCAGATATGACCTTCTAGCACGGACTAAACTTAAATTAGCAAGATACGTTGTGGGTGCGATAAAATCTGTATAATTATGAAAGGACTTCGGCATTATGAACTCGAACAATATTACGCATGTCACATGTTAGTAAATTTTACAACATTTTTCGGTTTATTTTTGCTAATTACTTATTTGAACAAGTTTTGTTTTTTACTTGTGACATATGTGACAAACTTTAGCTGAAAAGGAAAGCTAAAGGTATCATTAAAATAAGATTTAAATTTATTTCAGCTTTGGTTAACTTTCTCTCATTAAATATTTATGAATATTCTTTCGTCTGGTCATTTGTAAAATTGAATGAAATATGCACAAACTTTTTTACTTCAAGTTACCTTTGAAAACTCCAAAAAATTCTGCTTGAAGTAGTAAATAGTTTAAATAAAAAAATCTTAATGCTTTAACCTTTCTGAACAGAGATACAAAACTTATAGTGAGTGTAATATCTACGATGGTGGTTTCATTTAGGACCTACTCTCTGGTAGTTAAACCAAATAGCATTTCAAAGGTTTTAAGTCGATTTTTAGTTTTTGTGCTCAATTAAACCATTGCTTGCCTGAGATTTCTTTTTCAGTTCAATTTATATCATCCTGAAAACGAAATAATTGAATGAAAAAGACCAACTATGAACAATAATTCTGTTATTCTCTTTGCATTCCATTTTATCTTGCATATGAATTATTCACCTTCAGAATCTCGATCCTATGAGTCCAAAGCAAGCTAATTAATCAGAAGAAATGATTTCAATATAAAAGATTGAACAAAATCCATCTTTTGACAACGCCTGTGGTGTCTTCATCCGATTGTTCGGGAGTTTCCAGTTTACTGACTTTAATTTTCGCTGAGGTTTCGTCTATCAAATATTTGTGCTTCGATGTGTTATTCAGTACATAATTTGCGTTTTCTAGCGTTCTTTAAATTACCTCTCAACCCGACTCGGAAATCACCATTATAGAGTAATTATTTCTTGACAGAACAGGATGAAAACAGCAGAACACAAAGCTCTTTATCACGTAATTAATGCCTCTTATATCACCGCATTTTAACATCTGCATTTGGAATTCGTTATTTCCTTGCATTATCTTTCATGCAGCCCTCAGCCACATAGAGCCACATAGGAATGATTAAATGTAACGTGGTTTTCTAAAGTGGAACTTCAATCTTTTATCAAGTTATGTGTAAGTGACCTGTCTCAATGCAGGCTTACCGACCTTGGAGCGAAGCTAAAACTGAGAAAAGACACTTTTAACCCACTCTTATTATGACGATTTAATTCCCTAATAAAGTATCATTCATTTCACTACTACGTTAGAAAATGCTGTTTTGCTTTGACCAAAATATCGCAGAGAAGAAACAGATTTTTGCCAATGAAGCCGCGTAAGTTTGAGGTTCAACAGTTGTTAAGGCTCGTTGAAATCTAAGTAGACTGCTGCGAAGAGTTGATTAAGATATTTTTTCTTTAAGAAAATAACGATCTCCCTCGTAAGTGGAAACAAATGTATGGGTAAGCTTCCCAGTAGGAACTACTGGCTACAGTAATCTGGATATTGAAAGTACATTAGCGTATTTTATAGAGTTTTCACGTTCGCTATTTTGTTATCTTTTGCATCCTAAAGGATCCCTCTGTGGTGACTGGTGAGCTTTGACATCTTTGGGAAGGCCAGAAGGTATTTGTACTTTATTTCGACCAGAGTAAACTAATATCAGACGCTTATGTTTGTTAGTCTAAACTATTCTTCATATTTTTCATTTCCTCCTGTTATTCGTAACAATTTTATTTGAGCTATCTCCTCGGGGCTATTACTTGCAGCTTGGACAAAACATCATTGTCAAACTGCTTTATTAAACAAGGAAATGTCCTTTGGCCCCAGGAGATCTGCTAAATTTAGAATGGACTATGTTTATGTCAACAGTTTAATCAATAAAATCTTGTTATTTAACAATTAAGTCTCGACAAGCATTGTGTGACCATAGATGCCACATGTAAAATTTGTTCTAGAGCGATTATTAATAAATCCAAAAATGGGTCAAATTAAAACAATTTGTAGTGAAAACAGTAATTGGCATCTGTGGGATATTGTTTCAAGCCATTGTGTTCTTGAAACAAACGAACAAGTTCGAAAAAAGTCTATTGAAAACAAAGAAGGCGGAAAACACAGCCCTCGTAATAAATATAGCTTGGAAAAAAACGAGTAGCGATGGAGTAAGTAACCGCATAACTTGGGCGGCTCTGTGCAATTCGATTCAAAAAAGAGAAATTCCAAAAATTAGCTTCACTAAAACCAAAGACTTTCGCAAGTATTATATGATTATCTGTTTACGCTCTTGATAACTAACGTAGATCTTTTTGCAAAGGCGAGTCTTTGAATGTTTAAAGTTATCTAAAACTACTATCCAATCGCGACCTCGAAGAAGAAAAGATAAACTCACAGAAATCTGATTTGTTATACTAAAACAGGCCGGGAGTAAAGCCTAGGTTATGAATTGCAGAATCTCAATTCAACAGACTCCTTTCAAACCTAAAGTAGTTCGAGAGGTCACTAAAACTGTGTATGATTTGTGTTTTATAGATTTGTTTTGCTCTAAATAGTGCTGATATTTCTGAAAGATGAACTGTAGCTATGAATACGCAATATTGATTGTTGTGTTAATCTCGTTCGTTTCGGTCAGAAAATTAGCATTCAATTTCTTAAAACACTTTGAGGACTAGAATACAGATTACAGATTCCTGCGCACACTCGATTGAAGTTGTCAAATGAAAAACTATAAGTTCTTAAAGTGGTACACATCTTTATGCGTTGGCAACTACATACATGTAAGAAATCTTCATTTCAAAGCTGGTGTCAAAAATTTTGAAAATACTTCATTAAACTCATACATTGTCACAAATCTGACAAGCCCAGTTTATAGCCAAAACAACGGCGTTTCAGCTGTAATAATTCAGAACAAAATTTATTTATATCCATTTCGCTGGATTCGAACGCCTTCATGGACTATGCAACAAATTCGTTAGAGTGAAATTGAAATTTCTCGTTTAATCTCGAGAGCTATGTATAATGCTAAGTGAAATTATGAACCAAAAAAAATCTTCAGTCACGCCAATGACAAGTGCCAGGTTATAATTTCAATAAAAGAAGCTTTCGAACGTGAAATACGTTTGAATCAGGCCGGTTTCTGCAGTGTCCGGCTGTTAATGTAAACAGAGCGTAGTTTACTTCGTCAAATACCGAAGTAAATTAAATGTTAGACAATTCGTCAAGGAAGCGACTAACCTAAAGGAGCCAGACCTGACGCGCGCGATTATTAACCAGTTAGCAAAGCTGTACAGATTTTATGTTTACATAAGTCAACCCAGGGATTAAGTAGCTCACAGGCCGATGAATAAAGGAAAAAGATTCTTTTCGAAAATAATAGACAGTAAATGGAGTCTAGAAATGGTTTGTTTACACAGACGCCTTTCTTAAACAAAAAGAAAGAAAACATTGGCAAGTGGACCAGATGTTTAAGTACTATCGAAGAACAAAGCTCTTTTGAATTGAAATAATTCGTTTACATACAGAAATGTCCTTGTGATAAGTCATGGTCAGTCAAATTACTCCGATATCGCACCAAATTATCATGAAGCTTGAGGCAGATGTTAGGCCGAAATGGAAATAAAAATAAAAAAAATAAAAACAGTTGAGAAACTAGAATCGCCAGATCGATGATCATTTTAGTGCATTCTCTTTTGACCTAGAACTAGCTACGTGTAACGTTCTCCATTCTTCCAACGTATTTTTTTGACCAAAGATCCATCGATGCCAATAAATGTATGCAAAATTTATAGACTTTTCTATGCCTTCGGATATCACAAGAAACTCCAGTTATTGAACTCGCAGGTATGCTGTAGGATATGCCTTACATATCGGTGCTTAATGTTAGATATTTTTCAAAAATGCACCCAAACTTTGATGCGGCAAATGAAAGGTCAACCGATAATTGTCATCTTTCGATTTGGGTTGATATTCCCAAAGTAAAATTTATAACTGAAGAAGGAAAGCTCTACGTAACCTAGCCCCATTCTCTCGACTTCTCTGAGAGAAAGAAACATTGTATTCTTCTGCAAGTAAAGAACTTGAATCAATAATGAGGGAAGAATTTCACTCACTGGTATTGCCTTTTTCTGTGCGGTCAACACTTGAAGTAAGTAAACCACACGAGGGTAGTGTTATCTTGCATTAGTTCTACAGACATTGATTTCACTAAGTAATGGAATCGAAAAGGGAACACAGGTATGAGTTTTGTCAGTTTCACAGCGTTTTAACGCGCATTGTGTCTGATCATTGACGAATAACTTGTGTAGTAGTTTAGTTAATTCTGTGAACGTTGAAGTGAAAGGTGCTCTGTTTTACGTTCGTGGCAAGACAGCTAAGTTTAGTTTAGTTAAACAAAAAAGTGAGATAAAAACCAGAAACGAGCTAAGAGAGGCCTCAATTATGTTTGTTTTTCGCCAGCCACTAAAACGAAACTGTAGGATAAACCTAAAATAAAGCAACAAGTAAATGAGAGAGGAAATGGAGTCGAGAAAGAAGAGAAAATGTGTGGCAATGTCACGCAAACGAGAGATGTCACGAAAGTGGAAAAGGGTTGTTATGCAACCAGAAGTCAGAATGGTCACGCTGAAACTGAGGAATCATTAATATGAGCATCACAAGAGAAGAATGGAGCTAAATACAATTTTATTTTGGAAATAATTCATGGAATGTTGGCACGAATTTATTTTAACGGCTATTACTGAGGAAATGTAAGAAAACGAGAAATTGCCACAGGAAACTGTAGCTATAGGCGATAAAGACAACTATGGAGATTTGATGCTGATTCATTCACGCCTCAATTTGTATTCCCGTTTCTTTTGTATCATGGCAAACCCTGTGAAGAAATAAGAACAATTTTGTAACGGTATTTTTAAAAATTAAAACAGGATTTTAACCAAACTGGCCAGTGATGTACACAAATAAAACTGAAAATATAAAAGAAGTCTCGTTTGCAATTACGTTTGCCTCAACAGCGCTTTCTTATCTTTCTTAGAAGAACTAACAGAAATGCCACCCCTGAGTACTGAAAGAGAAAGAGAAATAGAACTCCCTTCCCCCATCAAGAATTCGCTGATCAGCCCTAGCTTTCCAATAGTAAAGAGACTCACTAACCTCTCTTCAAAGCTGGAGCACGGGGGGCAGCCACAACTGGTTTGTTATAGTAATCTTCTGCAAATGCTATAGGCTGTCCTTGCTTGTTGTTTATCATATCTCTTCCCGCCCTGATGTATGATTCACCTCTATGCACAATTGCACCCATTAAAACCAAGATGGTAAAAACTGCAACGACTGCTTGCTTCATGCTGAGGAGTTTTTTTAACTAAAGAAAATGAATCAAGAGAAATAAAGGTTTGAAAACGTTGGAGATTTCTCTGGCGATACTCGAGTACTTGCATGTTCTTACGTACATGAATGAAGCTATTTTCAGTTTGGTGCGAGGAAGTAATCGGGAATTGCTCTGCTTTTGGCTTCCTTAAAAAAATTGTGAGTTTATGCACGGTTAATTTCATTATGTTGTCAAATGGCATGTCTTTTTCCTATTTTTTTTCAATTTACTCTACGATCGTTACCCAGGAAACTGATTGTTATTACTGATATTTTGTCACTGCTGCTTCTGATTGGTCTTCAAATTCAAAGAAATAAACCCAGTTGCATCTTGGATAGCCTAATTTAGACCATTTGCCTTTTTCCACTTTGAGGTTTCATTGCCTCCTTAACATACATATTACACTTGTTGTGATTGGCCGTTTTGACCACCTCTGTTTTGGAAAGGTGTTTTAGATACATGAGACAACATTTAAGACCCAATTTTTCTGATGAAAGTCTCTGTTATGCCCGCCACATAAGAATCTCAGAAAAGGTTACCTATTTTTTTAGAAGCAATAGAGTTTTCCTGAGTTCAGTTGAAAGACTTCATTTTTGCTTTTCAATTTCAGCTGCTAGACGTTGATAATTTTATCACTGACGTTTTCTCCTTTCGGAAAGAACTTCAATGATCTTTTGTTACAGTTTTGAAAGTGTCAAAGTATCAGAATTAACGGTGGCCATCTAAAGATCCGCCATTAAAGTATTACTTTTTACTCAGACACAAATTGTGCATCTCAAACGAAAATTTAGTTTTTACTTTTTTTTTAGAAATGTGTTTTGGGTTTCTGCAATAGTTATCCATGTTTAATTTCCAATAATCTTTCTAAAGCCCGTTTGAGGGGCATTTGTTTGATCTTTTGTCGTCCTTTACAGTTAATTAGCATATCATAAGCCATGATATTTTCTCCAAAACTGGTTTTGTAGGTAATGTGAATTCTTTTACCCTAATTTTTTTTGGTTTATGTGTACTAAGCTAGAGAAAAGGGACAGCAAAAAAGAAGTCTTTTCTCCCATCAGCCATCTCAAAGGCTCATCATTTATATAGAACAGACTACGAAAAATTGTAAAAAATCGTGTAGGTTTGAAGATCTCAAAACGGATTTAAGTATCCTTATGTAAAATGTAAAAAATGTTGTTAAAATAAAACAATTGCTAATATATGAGAACTAAAAAGATTATCACGTTTGGTCTAATTTTCATCTGAATAAATTTTACTGTACCAAGGATTATTTGGAATTTTTCGATAGGAGTTGCTTCTTTGTCCCAAGAAAAACAAATAAACTTTGTTCAATCACGAAAATAATTTGCTTCCTCACGAAAAGTAGAGTGTATTTTCCTCACTTAATAATGGATAACAATTATCAAAGTGAACTTATTTAATTTCACGGAAATTTAAATGAAGATAAAATACACTTGAAGTAACTTAAGGAAAATAGAATGAACTGGTATGCCGGCAATAAAAATTATTGATAGCAAAATTTCTTATTTGGCCAAAACAAAATTCAAGAGGACTAGGTATATAATTTAGATGTTAATTACAAGAAGTGAGTATGTAATGGTTATTATTTCAATCGTGTATTAATAATGACTGCAACTTTCAAAGTATTGGCAAGAAAAACATTTTTTAACCAAAAAAACCCAACAAGAGCCGAATTCACAAAATCCTTACTCACAACCTTAACTTAGAAGAGCATTTGTACCATTCTTAGCTGTCTATGATGAACTTAAACGGAACTTACTTTTACTATCTGATGTTCGTTCTGTCAGCTCTGTCAATGTCCTTTCTTTCCTTCACAATGAAAAGATGAAACATAAAATTGTTAATTTATAGCTGGATGCTATTCACAAAATTCAATCAATAAAACGGATACAGAGTCGTAGGACTTGAATCCGATCGATAAGAGAACAAAAGATTTTAGATTTCTGTTGAATCTTAGGAAGCGAAATTGACACGTTTCTACTAAGTTTTTGTTCTCATGACGAGAAAAAGATCAGGAAAAAGATCGCATGAATATAAAGGAAACACGTGTTTTTGCTAACCTGACAAAGTGTCCCGAGGTAATAGGCAAACTTTGTCTATAAGGAAATACTTATTTATAGCTCAGATCACTTAAGATAAAAATTTACATAAATCAAAATAGGAGATTTGAAAGGATTAAACTACCTTTTTCTTTGATTTTTTTGCTCCCAAGAAAATCACTTCGGATGAAAAGGAATTAAGTGTGGGGAAGCCTTCAGATTTAAGAAAAGAGGAAAGCAATTGTCGGCTTTTTTGAGGAAGAATTAAAGAAAAAGTTCTCTCCGTCGTAGCTAAGAAAAGGTCTCTAAATTACAGGGTATATTTCATTCTGCATAAAAGTCCTTTTTCAATGAATTTTTCATCATATCATTCTTCTCTCAACAAGATGATAATCCAGAGTTTTTATTTTAGCTCACTGCAAACCTGAAATGTTCTAATCTAAGTGATTAGATAAAACCGAAGGAAGTGAACTTTGAGGCGAAGGATTAGGCTAGATGAAAAGGCTGTTAACGAGTCCCTTGAAACTAAACAATAAACTGTAGTTTTCAATGAGGTACTCTAAATGAATTAAGATTCTTATCAAGTTTTTATTGAAACTGTTGCGAGTCTGTCATTTTCAATATCAGTTTTATTTCATTGGCTTGCTTTCACCGTAAGTTGGCAACACAGAATCAAAAAGTTGTTATCGGAGCAATGGTGACGTACTTTAAAGATAGGTTCTGAGAGGTTTGTTGAGAAAATAAATCATTGATTTCTGAGCGAAAAATTCACTTTGGTATTGAAATTTACAATGACTGAAATAACAAATGTGATCCCCGAGGGTTTGCTACATCCACCTTTGATCTTCCTCTTTGTAGTGATGTTTGGAATGACTGATGCAAAACTGTATACTGGCCATACTTGCATTACAAAAAACTAATTTATTGATTTATTTTGCAAAATATAGATAAAAGGGTTTTTATTTTCATTCTATGGCAAACATTGTAAGATTTACGATTCTAAATGAACATAACGCTCGTTTTAAAACAAAATTACTGCTGATTTCACAAAAAGTTAAACAGAGAAAAAAAACTGTTGTTTTACTTCTGTCAGAAAAGGTTTCAAGCCAAAAGCCCAGCTGGTAATAAACAAATCCATAGAGGCAAACAAGCCCATAATTTATTGTGTGTACCCTCTTTGCC
The DNA here is from genome assembly GCF_964200805.1 of Pocillopora damicornis. Classification (NCBI taxonomy): domain Eukaryota; kingdom Metazoa; phylum Cnidaria; class Anthozoa; order Scleractinia; family Pocilloporidae; genus Pocillopora; species Pocillopora damicornis. Next base: position 23,100,969 of record NC_142680.1, on the reverse strand, counting down.
ATTCACCTAACCATAACCACATGATCAATATATAAATTATTCAGCTATTATTCTGCATTATTTTAGAGTTTTATCTTTCTATTGGTTTTATAAACACATAGATTAACACAACCCAGATTCTCCGTTCTTTATGATACTTACCTGAAACTTCACTGAAATCATGTTTCTGATCTACCACTGGTTATTGAGAGATAACTTTGTAAATAAGGATGTAGATTACACTCTACGTACAGTTTTAAATTTGTACTTTATTGACAAACATTTCACTAGAACAATTATATATATATAACAAATATCGAATTACTAAATATGACTTCGACAGGCCAAAAGACTCAAACAACAAACAAAATGTACAAATGCGATAGAAACAAGCGAAAATATACAAGAAGAAAAAAAAATAGAATACTTACAGGATCTGTACGGCAACTCTGGAAAAACTCTAAAAAACTAACTTACAAGGAAAGAATGCCAACTTTTATACAAATTTGAACCAGAAAATGAACTTATGTAACTGACAATAGACGATTACGTAACGCGACGCCGAGAAAAAAAACCTACGAATATTTTGAATAACAGCACTGAACCCAAACAAAACGTGATGAAATAACTAGAATAATTAGACCCAAAAAAAGAGAAGAATTTTGAAAAAATTCGCGGAAGAATTTACTTCTCATGGCTACAAAGGGTTGAATTATAATACCAAAATCCCCGAGCGAAACAAGTCACCAACTGGGCTTTGATAAAATCTTCGACTCGATTCACTATGGGAAGAAATAATTGTTTTGTCATTCCACAAGAGAAATTTAGCAAACAGCACTCCGATTCAGACCTGGTAAATTTTTCATTTCAGTGTTTTTAGGAGGGGCGGGAGCAAGCGTCGAAAGGAATTGATGTAAACATAGATTGGTTTCATAAACAAAAAATTGTCTAGCTACTGCAATAAACGGCTGTGAAAATTGTTTTCCTTATATTAAAATAATCGCTTCTACAAAAAGCTTATCTGAGAGAAAAGAGGGGAATCGAAACTTGATTGAATATAATCTTGGTCATTTGTGATCTAGTCTTGTTTAAGTATCCTCTTGAATTTAAACATTGTTAAATGATCAGACTTTATAACAAACGTAACATCATCAATATGCAGTATGCGTTTGTTGTTGTGGAAAGAGGAAGGACGGGGGAGGGGAGGTAGGGGTGATGAGAGTTGGCGTACTCCTCGCTTTACGATAAGGCACCAATGAGGATCGTGCAAAAACCTCAACGCCGGAGACGATTATGAAAATTTCGTGAGACTGTCATAATGTAGCGACCAAAACTCGTAGCTGTCGCACTCATCCGAAAACTGTCGACTAGATCTTGATAAATATATTTATATTTATTTTACAGGAAAAGAAAACAAATATTACAACAACGAAAACAGAAATTCCATTTGTGATTGCTGTCACCTTCAGTGTAACCGCCATCATACTTCTTGTTTGGCTGTTGTTGTTGTTGTCGTTGTTTAACATTTTTCCGCTGTTGATGCAGTTGTTTTTTTCCAATTGATTTTGTTTTGTTGCCGTTTTTTTTTCAGTATTCTCTTTGAATAACTCAATCAAAAGCTTAGAGATCATTGGATTTCGACTTGACTAGAAATGTTTGCAATTACTGATTGTGGAATGTAACTGAATGTCGCATTTATTATGCAGGCGAATTGTGCGTATGTTTGCAGTTACATCTATCAAAACATCGCCTAAAGTACACAAGAGAAGCCCTCAGACCTCTCCAAGGGTATCTAAAACCCTTTTGTACTTTGGCTTACGAAGTTCCAATCAGAAATGACGTCTCCAAATTTTGCTTGTTCGAGTGGTCGAGGAAATGAAAAGGGGATTTTACGAGTTTGCAAATTCAACAGGAATTCAATCTCTTTTCATGTATCAATTTATTCTTACTGTTGAATGTTTACAGTGGAAAATCGTGAATGCTGCCTTATTCACCTCTTGTACGCTCAGGATTCATATTTGTTCTCGTCCCGCCATTTTTCTAAGACACAGAAAAATAAGTATTAGAACAAAATTTGATTGGTTCAGAAAACTCTCGCCATCCTCTCAACCAATCAGACGCAAAACTCAGGACAATAGCGACTTGTTCATTCGTGTTTCCAACGCATTAAGCATTTTTCTTGTTTCCGCGTTGAGTTCCCATTGGCTAATTTTCATGAAAAACCTTGCTCTGATTGGTCTCTGGAATAACTTTGATTTTTGGATTTTCTACACTCAATTTATGCATCTGATTGGTCGAGAGGGAGCAACAAGATTTCTAAACCAATCATAGGATCAATTGAAGAAACCAACGCCTTCAAACACTGTTTGAACTTTGAATTAACTTACTATTATTTCGCTTGTGATAACGAGGTACTTTCCTGGCTCTTTCCAAGAAGTCATACAATGCATCTGCTTCTCGTTCAGTTTTCTCATGCGGAATCACATCTCGGCCCCCGCGAAGGATCGACTCTCCCGAGGGCAGGAGTAAGGCAGCCAATGTGAAAAACAGGAGGACGGTTAGAAGACTCTTCATGCCGCTGGTTTGGTTGATCCTGGTTTATCTTTATGGATATAAAACAAGTGTTGTGAAATGAGCCAATGAAGATCACTTCACTCATTGACTTATTCACCGCATTTGCCTATTCTTTCATCAGTCCCGACAATCATCCATTCATCCATATATCCATTTTTTGCATTTTTCATTCATTCATTAATTCACTCATTAATCTGTTTATTCATAATTCGTTCCAGACATGCATTCACCTTTCCTTTGATAATTTTTTTCATTCATTCATTTATCTATTTATTCATTCATGTATTCAGTTATACAATCATCGATCCAGACATTGATCTTTATTAAAACCAATTAGATTCTCTCAATCTCACTATCGATTCTAAATATAACAATTAGATTATAATTCTGTCTACAGAAAATTAGTAGATTTATTTTTCAAATACTGATTTTAAACTTGTAAATGCTCTAAAGACTTAATCGTGATTTTGTAGTTTAAGGCTTTTCGAAAGTGCAAGATGTTGTACTTTTTGATCAAAGCTACCGTGGTTAAATAAAGTTTTGTTTTATCTGTCGATGAACTGATCCATCAACCCATCCATTTTATATTTTCATCTATTCATTCGTTTAACTTGATTCTTTATTCAAAGAACTAGACTGCGACTCAAATATCTTTGTGAAGATTCTTTTGCCAAAGCCAGGTAAACTGGATAAACTCTTGTCAGAAAAAGGTACTTTGCAGAATTTGATTAAAAATGGTTATCCAAGAGCGTACTTCTGCTCATAGTTAAGGCGTAACGGCTTCACAAAGTTCATTACAATGTTAAAGCGACTTGTAAATGTGTGACGAAGTAACGGGTAAATTTGGGATGGAACTTTCTCCAGAACTAAGGTCATTCGTATTACGATAAAACGGGGATAATTTTTTTGCCGAAACATTGTGTTCTGCTATCAAAATAAATGGGATTTTCATCGAGAATTTCAGTAATAAAGAAATATATGTGTCAGTTTTAATACGTAAATTGTTTCAAATGTAGTCTCAATGTAACTTAAAGTAAGTCAAAAAGAAATCTTAGGAATAAACGAAAGGAAAAATGAAATTTTGTCGTGCACAAAGATGCCTCACCGTCTTACCTTCTTTCAAACTGTTCCCGAAGGTGAATTTTAGTGGCCTGTCCACAAATAACTGTTCGATTTGTGATTTTGTTCTTCTTTTTAACAGATAATATCCGTTGTGTATCTATTGCTCATCTATCCACTTACGTTAAAGGATGTGAAGTAATTATGAATATTTAGTTTCCGAGGAGATATCAGCGCCTTACAATAGAAGCTTCCCAATTGACTCTTTCAACAAAGCCGACTCGTCTTGTAAATTATTATTTATTCATTTCCTTTCAAACCTACAGTCAGAGATATGTTTTCAGCAATACACAGGATTAGTTTGTTTTGGGACTGTTTCCAATTGACGAAAAAAGCGGAAAAAAAAAGGTTTAAATACCTCGATGAATTCTGGCATTACAACTGGCAAACTTTATAAATAGTACCACAAGAAAGCTATTTTCTAGAGCCGTAGAATGTAAGACAATACAGTAGATAAACGTATGTGTTATTTCCCTCAATGAAACAAAGTCAATTACGCAGTTACTTTATTCAAGATATAGAGTGGGTATATTATCGAGCTATTTCCGAAAAGAGCGTGCCTACTCAATCTTTTCAGGGAAAAAGATGAAAAGATGATTGAGTACTTTCTTTTTCTTCCTGTTGTTGGGAATACGCTTTGGTAAATATTTTACTTCAAGGTAATAGTTTTTAGTTGGGTTTTTCCCTACTGATCATCATATCGCTTGATTCTCTGTAAGATAAAAACAATTATTTTTTGCCTCTTTTATTTCCGAAATTTATTTAGATATTTCTATTTGCGATTAATTTTAACAAAATCTTAATTGAATATCTACTGTTTTTAATTGAAATTGAAATGTAATCGCTATCAGTAATTATATATCAATCAGACGAGTAACTCTGTTTGAAGTTATGTATTATATGCAGTCTATCGAGGGCAGAGCTAGGAATTTTTGTATGGGAGGGGGAGGGGGGGTTTCAAAATCTGATTCAGAAGAAGAGGAATTTGTTTCTTTTATGTTTCCCTTTCTATAGTTACCTAAATAAGCTGGTGAATTTCCCAAGATTTGTACTTTAAGTTGGTAGTTATATGCAATCCTGTCTGAAGAGTTTTCGTTTCATACTCAGGGGTAAGGGGGCGCGTACCTATCGGATTCTTCCCCTGGATCCTTCACTGTGCCTACATCGGTTTATCGACCTAGAAGGCTGCTTATAAAAGATTAATAACTTAAACAACTGATTGACCGCGTAAATGCTTTATCTCTGAAAAAAGGCGTAATTTCTAAATTTATTTTACTTACCGCTAACTTAAAGTGATAAGAGACGTAGAGCAAAATATAAGGTAAAAAAGACTTACATTCATTTGCTTTATTCTGACGTTCAGCTTTCGTAAGCAACGTAGACTTGTTACAGAAGACAAAGAGATAATTGAACCAAAAAAAGTGGATATAGTTCTGTTTGATACTTGGAAAGGCATTCGGACTGCGTTAGTTTTTTAAAAGTTGTGTGAATGTTTATATGTTTGTTTGATCAACCGCTGATGATTGCGGCAACATGAACCTGCAAGGATTGTTGAATACTCCCCTTCCCTTCCTCTTCTTGCAGAATATTTCAGGTTTACCCGACCAAAAGGGATTTCTTCAAGTTGTGCGATGAAGTAAACTTAGACTTAGAAGGGGAAAAGTCTAAAGAGAAGGGAATGGGACAGAAGGAGAAAAGGGATAAAAGGTAAAGAAAGGTAGGATGGGGGAGGAGTGGGTGGAGAGAGGAAGGAGAGGGAAAGAGGAGGCCAAAAGAAGTGGCAAATGGAGAAGGAGTGAAAGGGGAGGGAGGGAAGAGGGGAGGAATGGGAGGGAAAGAGGAACGGGAGGGAGGAGGGAAGGAGCAGACCGGGAGGAAAATGAGGCATGGAGAATAGAGAGATGGGTGAGAAGGGAGTGGACGGACGCAGGGTGGTAGAAAGGATGGAACTTGGTAATCTTAAAAGGGAATGTGGGAAGAGAGAAGGACGAGAGCAATAAAAACTGATGAATAATCAAGTCGGTATTTGATTCTCAAGAGATCTGCACTTTTATTACGCTTCACTACATTCATACACCTCTACATGTTAGTCTGTGTCGACACAATTTTTCTGCTGGACTATGTATCTAAGAACCGCGTGTATACACCGGTTATCAACGCCATCGTTGTCATCGTGTCTCACCATTGGTTGGTCTTTCACTTCTTTTTCTCTGAATCGTCTTAAATGGAAAACACAAAACAAAACAAAAATCAATTCGCCTGAATGTGATAGCTTTGCAAAATGAGGTGGATAAAAGTAGTTACATTGTTACTGCTGCGTTGAAAACATGGAGGCCAAGTGCTTCAATAGAGTCAGCCGTAGGGAAATAAAAAGAGCATTTGCAATGTATCGCAATAAGGTACCTCCCCCCTTCTTTTTTTCACCACGGGATGAGATTAAGCCCATCAAGACCTTTTACCAACGCCTACAGTAAAGAATGGTCTATCTCAAAACTATTTAAAATGAAAATACTTCAAAACAATTTCAATGTATAACAGCGTAATTTAGAGTTCTTAAAATTAGTCATCTTTACTAATCTGTTTTCTACTTCTCCTTTCCGAATGGCTACATTTTCTCTATATTCAAGTTATCCAATGAATTCAGTGCTACACCGAGTCAACCTCTTAGTTGATAATCTTCTCGTCTGTTTACTTTAAAAAGTATTAAGAGAGAGAGAGGAGAAATTACATATTTAACAGTAATTTAACATGCTTACATGATGGCATGGCGCATTGACAAGTGATCATGGTGGAGTCTTGGGCCTCTGTTTTAAGCTCATAACCACGCTGAGCTTTCTCCATCCCCAGACCTCTACCGGCTCGGAGAACGGCTTCTCCCTGTTCAACGAAAACTCCGGCAACGAGCATAATCACTAGAACTGTAAGGACTGCTTTGTTCATGATGAGGATGGCTGATTTCTTATTGGGTGGAAGGAAAATGTGATAACAGAAGTGAGTTTCAAAGTCTTGTATTTATATATTCTAGGACTCTTGATGATGTAAAAACACTGTATTGATTCCATTATAATGAAATAACATCCCTAAAACCTTAAAAATACTCGAATCTTATATCATCACTCGGCAATTTTTTTACGTTTGTGCTCTGAGTTCGTTCAATAGGGGGTCCGAGTGAATTAAAGAAATGACTATCATTACGTGTGTGAATTATATACATTTGCAATCAGTTTTCCTAAGTTCCTCAAACCTTAGCCCGTTCACGGTTTTTGTGAATTTAATTTTTGCCTAATGCATGGTATGGGTAATAAGATAAACAAGTTAATTGTGAAAAGATGGCGATCAGTTCTTTTTAACACTTTCTATTACGGTTTTTATGGACTTTAATTTCGAATGATTGGGAAAAGTGAGATCTATAAGTTGAAGTCGAAATTAAAAAATTAACTGGTAGGCATTGTAGAATTTGAATTAGACAATTTTTACACAAAATTAAAAATGAAAAGAAAAAAACTATTTTTGTGTCCATAAAGTCAGTTCCTCTGATGGAAAGGGAGAACTAACTTGTAGCCCTTAACTCTTAACGCTCTGCTAAAAGTGATGTATGCGTTTTCATTGCAAAATGTATGTTACGACTCAGAACCTAAGACTTTCTTGAGTGAGTCACAAACATAAATGGAAATATCTTACCTTCTTGGACTGAAAACGTCTTCAAGTAGTGATATGAAGTGAAATGTGCGAAACAGTAGCCACAAGACTCTATTTATAATCACACAATGAATCACACTTTGCAAAGAAGCGGATACATGTACGGAGTAATTGATACAAGTTCCAGATAAGAAAACGAAAAGGTTCATTTTTTAAAAACAAAGCTCGTGACTTGTTTCCTTTCCTTATCATCAGCACGCAATGGTATGTCTCCTATCAACATGATGGGTAAAATTCGTAACTCATTTTTACATATTATTTCAGACGTCCTGCCGACAAGAAGTCGTAAGAGGTTTCCTTAGTTTCTCATTTGAATTTTTTTCATTTCCTTGCAAAATTTCTTTTAATCATTGCCAGACTGGAAACGTTCCTCAATCGGATGATTTTCACCATTTCCTATTTTTTCCTCTCAACATAATCTTCCATTTCGTATTCGCTTGAGAAAAGTGAGCTTCATTAAGCCATTGGCATGATTCTCATTAGTTTCTTGTCGATCTGATTTACTTCTTTAACAGATAACCATTTTTTGGTTTTTCGATAACGTCGGTGTCCATTGATGAGAGTATTACAATATTCAGATCTTTTCCGTTCGGCTCAACATGACCAAGAATTACGAAGCGGAACTAACGCAGCAATAAAGAGTTTTATCTCACACCACATCACTGTTTTGTAAATCGCATCACAGAAATATATGTTAAGCGTTCTGTTTTCGCGGTCGTAAATAGCTGAGTGTTTTAATCACTGTTTCTTTTCAATGAATACTATCGCTTATAAATTATTCAAATCTTTCCTTTTCAATGAAAACAAAACTGATAACGGTGATAGACATGAATAATTACTAGCTACCTTGGAAATATCCAGAGGAGAAGTGGAACCCCTCAATAAAAAAAAAAGCGGCAAACTTTTCGCCTAATTTTGGTTAAACTGAAGAAGACTCGTTCATTCTAATTATAAATGAACACGACCTTTTTTCAGACAATAAAAAAATCTATTAAGGTTTTTTAAGTCGTTTCAAGGGAGAAATGACTAGGTTTTAAAAACTAAGACTTGAATCAAACTTTTTTGTTCTTCAGAAATGTTAACATTTTCTGTCTTCTAAGGTATTGCTCCTGCCTTTGTCATGTTCCAGACAGCCTCGTAAAACTGGAAAAATGTTGGTCCTCATTTCATGCATAAAATTTGATAAATACTTCGGAGGCCTCACAGTTTCATGGTTTACAATGTTTTGGGAATCTTCATTAAATCAAAGTCATTCATTCTCAGGAAGTGTCGCGGATTGTATAATTCAAATAGAAATTTATACAATTGTGATTCACAAAGCAAGTAACATCTGTTTATTTCATTTCAAATTCTAACAAATGAACTAATTTTCGATGCCGAAAGGTGACAAAACATCCATGGAAAAAATGTAAAAGTTTAAGGGAATATCATATAAATTATATAAATTTATTTATTGAATAAATAGCCGACACATAGTATTTAAACAATTGCTCTGATACCTACTCTTTAAATGATTTTTTTTCTTTTCATTTAAATCTTACACGATTTAAGTAAAAAAGATTTTGATGCTTCACTGACTCATCTGTTGTGGCATTCAGATCACCTAGAAATACGTTCATGGCCATGACTTCAGTAGTCCTTTGACTTGGCACATGAATCATGCATGGAAACTGGACAATATGTTGACTATTTCATTTGTGTTCATCAGAGATATTTTTCTGAATCGAGCTAAATATTCTCGTTAATACAGATTGCTCAAAATAACATTTGAAAAAACCTTGTGATTTTCCAAATTCTCTCTTTAAGCAAGTCAGTCACATGCAAATTTTGAATTGAGACTTTAATTAAAACAGTGGAGAAAAAAAACTTAAATTTCTTGAATTATTTCATTGTACAGGAAATATTCTTGCATTCTATATAGAAACAATCCCCCTCTGCCTAACGTTTAATTGATAGAAAGAGTAGTCATCCTATGACAAAGAAAATATGAAAAAAAAATTTCCTGGTCGCGTCCTAAGAGGGTCTTTAATTTGCAAAGAGAATATTATCCCAGTTAACTTTCTCTCAAGCATGTGATTAAATTTGGAGGAGGCTTAGTGGAGCATTATCCTTCGATCTTAAAGATATCCAAACTGAAAATATCATTATTTTTTCGCTGCAGCTTCGAAGAGAAATGTTAATCTTTGAGCTCCCCAGAGAGAAATTTGTCATCGCTGTTGACAAAATTCAATTTGTTATTCGATGTAGTTTATCAATTACACTGAAGCTAGAGACACTGAAGTTTACCGATAATCTGGTCGTTGTGTCAATTGGCCACCGTAAAGAGTTTTAAAAGCTTCTGATGAAGGGCTTTGACGTGAAACGCCAGCTTTTTACTCTTTACCGTGGCCAATTTACATTATCAACTCCACCTCAGTTGATACAACAAAATTACATTGGAGTAACGGTTGTTGACGTTTCCGAACAATAAGTCCTTCGGTAGGCCCAGTCAATAATTCAGCCTGACGGAAAGAAGGACAGAACTGAGAATGAAGTACAATCCGGCAGTTTATCATTCCGTCAGGCTTTATGTGAGTGAGTGAGTCATTTACTGAGTCAGTCAGTGAGACAGACAGTCAATTCGTCCTTCGGTATACGAATAGCAAGATAAATGACAAATTCCTTTAAATCTGCAGAAATTATGTTGTTCAGTATCGTTCTACAATTATAAAGTAACTCTTATGATGAAGATCCTTTTATTCTTTACAATGCTCATATTTTAGGTACTAATCCCATATTTAGGTTATAAAAGATCGGCTTAAGAAATGTCTGTGAGTTTGAAGGTCACTCCTCAGCATTTTGGATTCTGCCTGGAAACAGAAACAGATATCAGTTTTCATTAGCACAAAAACCATATTTCTTCTAAGAAAAAAATTAATGTAGGTTATTCAATGAAGCTTATATATGCCACCCTTATGTCATTGCGTCTCGTTACCACCTCCCTCTCTCCCAGACACACCCACACTCTATTGGGAAATTTAAGATACTCACTTCTTCTTGAGTAAAAAGGAAGTCGATATTCGCGCATATCAGCAGCCTCTCTTTTGTGCATATGATCGTCACGTGACTCCTTCTCGATTCGATCTCTGCCAGCGCGGAGCAAGCCGTCAATTTCATCAATATATTCACCAGCAACTAACATAATCAACAGAACAGTAACAAATGCTGCAGCCATAGTTTGCTTTCACGGCGTCAATTCTAAAGTGAAAAAGGGATTTTTGTGACAGCTTTTCTTTGCGAAAATCAACAGTTTTTATTGATCATACTGTTTTCAGTGTATCAGATAAATCAAGTGTAATTCACAGACGTACATATGCATATAGTGCAAGCACAATAAATTTTAAAATAAATGATGCAAGTCTAACATTCACTTTTCTGTTGCATTCGATATTACTTTGTCATTCCTGAATTTAATGTCATTTCAACTGTTGGGTTCATCTACAAATCTCCAAGTGTAACGCCATAATGTAGATAAAAGACTTCTAAAGACTTCTCTTCTTCTTTAAAAGAAAAGACTCTTTGAGGGGAATTCAGTTCTTTGTGTAAGCAAGTTCCAAACGATAATTCTTTTCTAGCTATTACGAAAAGAAATTTATTCCAAGAAGGTAACTCAAAAAAAATTTCATAATTCGTTAATTACTAAAAGTGATTACACAGTGAAAATGTTGGTGTTTATAACGCCTGGATTAGCGGACTCTGATTGGTCGATGATTAAGTCGTATAATTTTCTTTCTAATTTTCTCTAATTTTCTCTAATTTTCTATAATCATTAAGCGCGGGTTGATTTTAAGACTTAGCATTAAATTATTCTTTGAAATTCTGTGATCATGATTCTCAGGAAGAAACATAGAAAAATTACGTTAACACATGAAAAAAAGTATCTTCTTAGGCTCTTGACGATTAAAAAAAAAACTGAAAAAAATCAACCGTGTGGTCGCTCTGAATTTGATGATTCGTTCTTGTTTGAAACTGGTGTGATTGAAACCGAACTAGTATCTTTATTTGTTTCCATTTAAACATAGTAACTGGAGAAAGCCAAGAGATCAGACATTTTAAAAGAAAAAGTAGAAACAAGATACAATTTAAGTCAACTATGAGATGGAGAATTTCGGAACGTAAGGCAAGCCATGTTTAGTTCCTATTATAAACCTTACCTTTTGGGAGTTTCCAACCGTCCTTTGAACCGCCGGTTTGTTGTAAAATCGGCTTGTGGAGTACTGCTCGCAAAATCTCTTTCATTTAAGCCCACCAAGCACTCAATGATAAGCAAACGGATGTAGGCTCATTTAGATACCACGAACAAGCTGTGAATGACTTTTCACGAAAACAATATCAATGTTTTTCATTTCAACACATGAAAAGCTTTGTTGCACTCATTTGGAAAGGAAATAATTCGTTTTTTCTCATTCTGGAAATGAAATCACGCATTCAAGTTATTGAATCTAAGAAGATTAATTGGTAAAAAATGGTATTCTGAATACCTAGAGCGCCCTATTTGAGGGGGCTTTTTGATCTAATTTTGTCGTGATTTGCGGAACCAAAAAAAATGCTTTGATCGTGCGATACATAGCAAATACGGCTCGATTTTGGTCTCACAAATAACCGGAACTCATCAGCGAGTGAAAATGACGGAGATATTAAAAGGCGTAGATGATTTGAAAATAATTAATAAAGTTTGCATTCCACTCTTACTATAATTTTTTCAGCAGATTCCTGATCTGATGTAACTTACAGTTTTGCTAACGGGCTTTCAAAGGAATCAAATGACATTTCAGTGATTAGTTATCATGGCTGAGGTGTCGTTTTAAACATTAAACAAGTATACCATGTGTCGAAACATTAAATGTCCGCCTCTTGCAGCGATTATCAGAAAAGTGTCCTTTGAGATAACATCTTTCATGAATAATTGATTGCATTTGTTTCTAGGAACAAATTTGTGGGCTGTTTCAGTCGGAAATAAATTATCTATAAGCAGCAAATAAGTAACAGTGAAAAGAGTTGTTTATCACGTCTTACCATAACAAACTCACTATTCTTAAACGTATCCAGAATCTTTCTGACCCATAATCACAGTAGATACTAAAATTAGCTGCAGAATCCTTTACATCAATACGTAACCTGTTGTTATTATGAATGAAAAAGGCTTAGGAGTGAATACTCATCGCCGGCGCTAAAAAATAGCTATGGCCTTCAAATGTTTGATACGTTTGAATACTACCTCAGTGTGCCTCCTGGAGCGAACATGCCTTGGGGGATTAAAAAAAATACACAGATCTATACAACATCAGATTTATCATTATTAAGATCAGGACCCGACATGCAAAAAGTATTTAAAATATGTCTTTGTTTAAAATTACTCTCTTTTTCGAAACACAAGTCAAAAACAGAATTTTTACTTCTGCGGCCCCAGTGGATGTATTTTTCAAAAAAAAAAAATGCTTGCTTTTAACGGAAGATCCAACAACGAAATTACAACACGTTAACAGACATAACTTGAGCTATGGCAGAGAAACGCCAAATTATCAAAATGAATTCTTTACAAGAAATCACGTTATAATTAGAAAATTTCAGAGTTTTTGAACTTAGACTTGAGATTAAAAAGGTTTTGGTCACAATTTTAATCAAAACTAATCATTTGCAACTAAAATTTACAATCTTCAGTACCTTATATCATATTTTAAAAATCACCGCTCGGTTTAATTTACTTCGACAAAGGTATATTAGGTATTGTTTTTTTCTCCAATATATATTTTTTATGGAGGGATTTCTGTGATGTAGTTGACTATGTGGAATTTAACTTGAATAAATTTACCCTCCGCTAAGAATTATTTCGTGTCATAATTGAAGAAGTAGCTGAAGTCCACTCAAAATTCCACTTATGTGAGAACTATTTTCAAACTATTAATTGCTGCGAGGCCTTAATTTGTCATCTATGTCTCCGCGGAAGGAAATTAACTGAATGATTAATTTCTGGTGTTTATCAACAAGGCATAAACCATACTACAGTAAGAACACGCAAATAGCCAAAATATGAATAATCTTTAACAATTAAAGAGGATTAGACAAAAAACAACTTGAAAGGGAACAACAAATATTTCTTCAAAACCCATACATGCCATATTGATTTCTCGAACACAGACTTCAGTTCTTAAAAATTTGAATCTTCAAAATGAAACATTTTGCGTTACATGATTTGCTTGATGAACTCTTCTTAAACCTGTTATTAATACATTATGTAAGGTACTTATATACGATGTAGTAGAGAGACCCGGTGTTTATATCAAAACCATAAGATGCAAAAGAATACTCTGAAAAAGAATAAACACGCATCTTTAGGCTCTTAATCGCGGAGTTAACCACCTGGATGTTTCGCTCTGACGAAGGGCTAAAGCTCGCAACATCAGCTTTGAAACTCTTTACGGTAGCCAATTTAGGTTTTCAACTCAGTTGTTAACACTAAATTACCAATATATATTTTAAAATCAACTCAGAAAAAAAATCATCTGGATGTTAAATACTTCGCCTGAGGGATTGTATCAATCTTTAAGATCATGGAATATTTCATATCCTTATCGCATATTTGAATTAATCAAATGTTCACACCTCTGTATGTGTTTTTCTACCATGAATAAATCAAGAATGTGTTCTGGGATGATAAATTAAGTTTTGCTAGTGTTGTTGTTTCATTTCGTATATAAAAAAAGCTTTGAGAGAAGATCAACCACAGTTATCATAGTGAAGGTGAGATAATCTATTCATTTAACCACCGTCTGAAGTTAATTTCTGGTAAGCATCATCAGCAGTGATTTATTTTGCATGGATAAATAACAGATCATTTTTAAATTATCCCACAACTCGATCGGTTTTCCAATAACTTTTCTCGCTTTATACCTTGAGAGAAACAACAATTTAGTTGAGACTTTAAACAAGAATTCTTAGGAAAAAATCTCTTCCGTTCTAAATGTGACTTTTACAATTCTGAAAGTATAGATTCCGTAAGATTACTGTAGGCAAAACATTTGCCCATGTTACTCTTGTTTTAATTTCCTTAATTTCTTCACTGTTAATTTTTTCCGCAGTTTATTTCTGAATAATATTCTCTATTTCTCGATCGAGAAAAATCGTGTTATTTGCATTAGTTCTGGGACTTGATTCTTTAACACAAAATCGGTTGCTGCAATGGACATCAAGCTCATTTCAAATAATTCATTTTGTGTCTCTTCATCTTTTACGAGGAATTATTGACGAAATTTTCGATCCATCTTCAGATTTGTCGCCATGAACAAAGTACTTCTCACAGTTCTGGTGTTCGTGCTAGTTGCTGGTGTGTTTGTTGATCAAGGTGAAGCCCTGCTTAGAGCCGGTAGAGATCGGATCGAGAAAATGCAACGAGATGAGTCAGCGGCAATGGAGACAGCTCAGGAAGAATTACGAGGCGATGCTTATTGCTACACTGCAGGTAACGTAACAGATGGTGAACAGATATTTTTACTCGCTCTCTTAGCCAGGAAAATGCCAGTAATGAGAATGTGGCTTGAGGCGTTTGATTTTGACAATTAACTGCTTTTCGAGGAATTTTCCATCTGATTTTTACCCTAAAAAAGGTCAAAGAATCATTAATTGCTTTGAAAATGACTTCTCATTTTAATTATGAAGTAATAGTTTGTTACCATAGAAACTGGTTCACGAACAGTTGAAGATGAAACAAAAACTATTGATCAAGGTATTCGCTAATAAAATATTTATTGGCTAAGTCTGACCGAGAAAAAAAAGCAAATTGAAAGGGACTGAAATCCACTATACTCCCTCCTCGACCCTCTCGCTTACCTCGGCTTCGAGAATTAAACGATCGATAAAGTATAATTATTTTTCGGACTGGACAAATTTTCTCATACTGACTGAGACTTTTTTAATTTTGTAACAGATGGAGTACAAAGGAAGAAAAAATGGCAACGAAATTAATTGATCATCTGTAACTCATCAATAGCAAATAATGCCCATGACAACAAAGAAAGCTCTAAACTTGTATTAACAACGCACTTCAGCTCTGAATAAAAATTGCAATTTATGGTAGATCAGGGCAATTTTTATCGATATTTTCTAGTGTCCTAACAGTATTTGTGAAAATTTCATGGAAAGGGTGTGTCACAGTTTATATTTTCGCATGTCATATAATTGTGTCTTACTGTGAGGCCGTCCAAACGATGATCGTCGAACAAAGTTCTCGTGGCATAGAAGATGACAGCGCGTCGTCTGTGTTTTAGTTTTCGTTCAGTTTAGGTTCGTATCCTAGATTCACCATGCAGAGGGAAAATGGTCGTACGGTAAAACAAATTCGGCAGACAGGAGAGGTGAAACATGTACCGTAAAATCTTGTATATTCCTCAACCGTGCACTGAAAAAATAAGAGAGAGAGAGGGGGGGGGGGAAAGAGAGAGGGGGGGAGAGAGAGAGAGAGAGGGGGAAAGAGGGGGGAGACAGGGGGAGACAGGGGGGAGACAGGGGGGAAGAGGGGGGAGACAGGAGGGGAGACAGGGGGGAGACAGGGGGGAAGAGGGGGGAGACAGGAGTGGAGACAGGGGGGAGACAGGGGGGAGACAGGGGGGAGACAGGGGGAGAGACAGGGGGAGAGAGGGGGGGAGAGGAAAAGAAAACTAATTTTTTTTTTCGTACAAATGAATGGCAAACCTCGACAAAAACGCCTGCTCCCCTTATTTTTCTTTAAAGAATGATCTGAAATCATCATACACATTGAACACAACGATAACAAGATAGTGATTCAAGTTTATTAGAATATATGATCTAATGGCAGAATTTTACAAAAGAGAGAGCAATCATCACAATGAGTAAAGGCTTAATGCGCTTCAAACACGCCTCGCAAAGGATATAACTGAGTTTGTCTAAAATAGCTGGCATTTTTTCGTTTCAATTGTCGCTTTCTACCTATCAGAGTCGAGAGCAACGAGCTGCACATTCCATCTTTGTCAATTCATAATTTCTGAAAGAGAACAATTGAAAATCTTAGATTAAAAAAAATCAGGCAATTCTAAGGAAAAGAAACATTCACCATTTGGCATCATAAAAGTTACTTAACCATTTCATCCTCGTGAGTGACCGGCTTATCTTTTTTTCGGGCCCACAGAATCGCCCGTCAATCAAATGTAAACGTCATAAGAAGAGAGGAAATGTTCTCCAATTATAAAGGCTCCTGATCATCAATCAAATTCTCCTTAACAGTAACACAGAAATGGGAAGAATGCAGTGCTGAGATTATGAATACATATATGTTATTCACCAGACGGGAGGTCCGTATTGGGAAAAACTGTACCCGAGGTCTTGGATACCGCCGCACAGTTTTTCCCAATACGGACCGACCATGGCTGGTGAATAACATTTTTATTTTTTTCTAAAACCTAACAAATGGTTGCGAAAAGAACCGCCCACTGTGAGCGGGCCCGATGGGGAGAATACTGCCCGCTCTCGGAACCGATAAGATTGCAGGATTTGTAGAATACCGCCCGCTCACGAACTGAGAAAAAAAAATAATAGTGTATTCGGCTGCCAATGCAACATACCTTCATTTTCATTGCCCAAAGGTCTTGCACGTCTATAACCTGATTTTCTGGCGTAAACCGGCTTCGCTTGGTTATGCATTATTTCGAGTTCTTCGCGAACACCTTTTCTAGGAATCATTATGTTGTCTCTTCCAGCTCTGAGAAGACACTGAACCTGTCCGACCAGTGTGACAGTGATTAAAAAAACGGCCAACGTTGTAAGAAGAACGTTCTTCATTGTCAATAGATTATACTCAAACCTAGAGATTGAATGAAAAGAAAATTGGCTGAAAACGAGAAGGAAGGCACAGACATATTAGTTGATGATTAGAGGAAGTCGAAGTTACATTGGAAAAAATGGATAAATATGGAAAGAGAAGGCTTAAGGAAAGGGAAGACTGCCACGAATTGCAAATGACTACAAAATATTAATATCGTACTAAATCGATGGTAGAAGCTATAGAGCGTTCCTAGAATTGATAAGTGTTGACAACAAACAACTGAAGCCATTACAGTTTCGGAAAGCTAATGTTAGTTATGGAAAAGATATAAATCACTTGATGCGAGGAAAGGAGTAATTCAGACTTTTTAAATGAAGTGCAAAACAAACGGAACAATTTTAATTGCTGTGGAGTCTTTCCTTTTACTTATGCAATCATTGAGCGGCTTTCTAGACTTTACGGTGACCTTCTAAAATCAGCGATATTCACAGATGAAGGTTGCTAAAAATTATGAAAAAATCCGTCTCGGTCTCTAAAGCACAGCCAGGTGCAGAAATTACTTGTGTTCAGATAGCTATTGAAAAAGCTTCGCGGGAACGAATTCGAACACCAAAGATGTTTAAAAAGTCTTTAACGTTGAGTTTTAAGCCTGAAAACGGAATGATTATATATTCTGGTTTAGCAAAACGCCTAAAATTTCATAGCTCACAGGTCAAAATTTATCCAGAATGAAGTAAAGGCCACTAGGGTATTTTTTCAAAAAGCTTTGAAAACTGTGCCATAGAACCGCCTATGTCGCCTCTCGAAAAGCATTTCTTATTTGCTGAGGGTCTTCTGCATTTGCTTAAAAGCATCATTTGACGCACGGAGAAATTTATGTACGGCATTATTTGCCGCTGAATAAATTCTGCTGACTTCTACAGTTTGCAAAACTTATCAACGTAAATCCACTCTCTTACGCGCGACAATTAATTAACCCTTCCTCAAAACGACCGTTAACAAATTTTCGGTTTTCAATTTAAAGTTGTTTACTATGATGCTAAAACTTAATCTACCTTAGGGAAATATACATCTGCTTTCATATTCGAACAATAAGGTCGCATCTTACTTAGGGTGTTTCATTCTTCGTTTGCGGTATCATATGGCGCATTTTTCTGAGGAAAAATCCGTAGGGAATCAAAAGAGCATAAAGGAAAACGAGTGAAGAAAAAGTTCAGTTACGAACGGAATTTTTGGATTGGAAAACGTTTTTTTTTTTTTTTTTCGTAACTCCATTACACAGGGGAATTAGCCGATAAAAATATTTCAAGTAAAAGTAGTATTATATGAAAGTTGTTTTTAGTTGTTTCCAACAGTCAATTTTTTTTAAATCGTTTGAATTTTTGCACCCAGACTGCGCAAAAACTTTCCAATCCAGAACTACTTCCTAAAAGAACCTTGAGGACGCTTCATTCGATATTCGGCCGTTTTGAAGATAAGATTTTAGATTTAAAAAGTGAATCCCTTACTACAACAAAAAGGGAACTATCGATCGCAACACGCAGTCAAATCACTGATCAAAGATTCCTTTTAAACAACAGCCAGTACAGATTCTTACCTAAGGAATAATGTTGCTGCTACTATTTTCTTCTATTTGGCTTGAAACGTCAGTAGATCGCTAGACGAATGGTGTCTAAACGTTTCCTTCGGCAGCCTTCCTTTTTATAACAAAAGTCACTATATTTAGTATTAATGATGTCCACCAGCATTAATTTTTAATGGTAATTCCTTCTCAGTTTATTTTGCTTTTCATTTATGTTTTATTATATCGTATTTGAAAGGAACGTTGTTTAGCACTGGGAACAAACAATTTTAATTAATCATCTATAATAGTCGTGGGTCTTTTGAGAGCCATTGTCCAGGCTTCGTTTACCGCTTTTAATGATTCACTCTTTAAACAAATTTCTAAAGAATTGTATTTTTTCATAATCTACCCAACTGCGGTATTGTATCTTGTAAGTGTGTGTGCAAAGACCGAACCGCTCTGCCTAATCAAAAACTAAAGTTTCTTTCACGAATTATCGAAAGGCAATTTTTCACCGAAAGACGCGCCATAGGACTGAAAATCGTCGTAGAAGTAACAAAGGACTTACTTATCTACAGTTTTACGACCAGTTAACTAGGATGACGGTTTTTTGTGCCGGTACAATCAACGAAACATTTCACCTCGTTAATTTCTATGACACCTCTTGTACAATTCATTGAAAATGAGCTAGGGGTAAAAAGCCGTTTGTTTAGGTTTGTTCGGTGCGGACAAAATTGTTGATTGAGTAAAGTAAGGGAATATTTACATCTAACGGAGAAACTTTCCTTGTGCTTTGGACAACCAAAGTTATGCTGCAAGAAATACTTTTTGAATTAAGAATTCGATTGAATGCTTGTAATCTCATGATGATGAAAAACAGACTCAAATGCTTTCTCTGAATGAAACATTTCGATGATCTTTTGTTGGAACGTTTGCTCCCCAACACAATTTTTGCAGTAAAACTACATTGAAAGTTCTATAAACAGTAAAACCTGAAAAACGCGCAAATTCTAAAGGGCTAGTTCGTACAGTACAGTTCATAACAGTGGCTTTAATTTACGAGATTAATTCAGTTTATACAGTGTAAATATCCTCTCATACCAAAGAGTACCGATCAATGCTGTAAATTCTAAGACCACTAACGACAATTTCATAGTGTTAAGATTTACCGCACCGATATTTTTTTAGTCATTTTCCCGTAATTAAAAAGAATGATCCAAAATCATCAAGTGACTCGAAAACCATAAAGCGGAAACTAATATTTAGTCGGTCTAGACAAATGAGTGAAAGAAAAACTTAAAGTTGAATTAATAATTGATTAATTGGCGGTGTCGGTTCAAGTCTAAAAAGTAATGACAATGAAATTTGTTTTAAGGTGTAAAATTAGAGAGTAAACCGAAGTCTTCATTTACCTAACGAACTCCGCTTGAAAGCCACTTTCGACCTTGCGTGTTTATACGTGCGGAAGCGGGCGCGAATTAACTGGCTTTGAATACTAAGCCGGCAAGGTTTGTAAACATGCCACGAAAAACACCCAAGAGAAAACGAAATGGACTATTAGAGTTTTTGAAGGTTTTCACGCTTTCAGATTGTCATTGGCTTAAGGACGTTAATAAAACTCAAACACGCTTACGCTTGTATGATATATAAAGTTTCGTCTTGGGAAGCGGCCAGAGTACTCAACATGCTCAAGAATCGAAGTAGGGAAAAACTCGACTGCTTCAAGTGTTTCCTCTACACTTCTTTCGTACTCTAACTCCATAGTTTATTTCAAGCTGAAAATTTCAGCCAAATGTAGACGTTTTACTATACTCAAAAATTGCGTAACGATGAGAAGTTAAAAGTTGTAGAATTCTTTCTTTGTGCCAAATGAAAGGAAATTCGTTATTTCACTCCTGTCGGCCTATTCTCGACATTTTCAGAGTAACAGTCCTGAAATTACGCTACATTACAGATGCAAACGGTAGCAGAGAGCGAACTTTCATGAGTTATGCAGATCATAACATTAGCAACTTGAGGCTTAAAGGATGTATAAAACCGTTGCCAACATTTGTAGTTTCGGTGGGTAAATTTCCAGCGAATTATTTTGTGTTTTCTGGAGTGGTCCGGTTTAAGGGAATTACATTTATTCTATACTTAAATTACACATGGCATCTGATATGGACATGAAATGTTAAAAACTTTATTCGCTCTTTTTATTGCATCTATTTGTATTCCATCTCAAAAATAGTAGGCGTGATCAAGGAGATAAAATCCAGAGACAATTCAAAGACTTCCTCGCCGGATCTACAAGGTCTGTTCGCAGCAGGTAGATCGTAAACAATGTAAGGTTTGGGGTATCACACTATAACTTATTTCGGGAAAATTCCTGAACCATGTATGGAATACTTTATCTGTGGTCGTCAGTTTCCGACTGTTTTACAAACCCTGGAGAAGTAAAACGAGAAAGATATTGTTTGAAAGGAGAGAGAACTAGAAATATTAAGGGTGTTTCATTCTAGGTTCTGAGATAGGATATAAAATTCTAGCTGTTGTCATTGTAGAGAAGAGAGTATGACTTTAGTCTTCGAAATTTATCGGACAGCTAGAAGGAGAGCACTGAGAAACATTGCAAATGTTTATATTCATTGTGACTAAGGACTTTGCAGTTTTATATAGGAGAAATGATGACCGAATCAGGAAATGCTTTTGTGATCTCGTTGAAAGTAATGAACTCGAAAAACTCAGCTCCTTGCCTTGGGCGTGGTCCTCATGACAACTACTCATTTAGGCATGCTCAGAAAAGAAACAGTCAACGAAAATCTGCATAATTTGATTTTTTGTAAACATGAAGTGAAAAACCTTGACTTAAACGATATCAGTTTTACTCACCTCTAATTGTGTTTGGTACATATCCTTTTAAATTGCTATTCGTGTTTATGCGGGCGTTTCTTGGAAATATTTTGTCTTCCTGAGAAACTTTTGCGTTCAATGTTCTTCCTTCTCGGATGAAAGCACTTCCTGATTCCCACAAAACTGTAAACGTTGCGAAAAGCAGAGCAAAACAAATGGGTACCTTGTACGTGAGCATAGCTTCTCTTTCCCGGATATTAAATCTATGAAACAAGGAGGTAAATAAATTGTATGTTTTAAATAAAAAGTGCTAAGTTTTAAATATGGCCTACTAGAGCGCTTTTCGACAAAACGTCAAGCAAAAATCAAAGAAATTCTCAGCAGGCAATAAACCTCTTCAGCTAGCATTTTTTTAACCATTTCAGGTCTCTGGGGAATTCCCAGCTTTATCTTTTATAAATTACGCGTACAGATACACGTGAATAAGACGAAATGTGAAAGAAATAGACTAGAGTATAATTACATGACCTAAAATGGGTAAACAAAACATACAAGCTAAATAGGTCTATCAAGAAAAAGGTCAACATCACACGACCTGACGCGCGGGAAAACGCGGATAGCCAAGTCGCGATTGGTTTTCAGCTTTGTGTCTGATTGGTTGAGAGCATGGCGCACGTTTCCTGGACCAATCACAGAGGGGATTGAAGCTAAAACAAAGTAAATTCAGATTGCTTTCAAAATTCAATTTAACGTGGCTCTAAGATTAGACTTTACGAGTCATATAACAAAGCAGATATCTTCAGTTTCTTAACAAGTATTACATATAATCAGTTGAAAATTCAGCTCAAGTAAATTATGTAAAAAAGACGATAACTTGTCTTTAGACTTGATGAAGACTTCGTGATACATAAAAGCATTTTCATCTGATGCCTTTTGTGTTAAAGAGTGTTAGTCAAATGCAATCAATTTGGGAAAAAGAAGAAGAAAGTGTTTAACTAAAGTTGTCTGTCCATTGCATCACATCTTCGGAGTAAATCGATGACAAAACTGAACAACAACCGAACAAAGACGATCTTGAATTCAATATCGCTTTGATAACAAAATGAAGAGACCCTCTTCAAATGCTAACAAGTTACATTTTCACAAATATGTTTACGAACCTGAAAATACTAGAAGATACTTTCACGGATCCTACTTGTAACCAAAAGCAGTTGCAAAGATCGAATTTATACGCGTGACACGTGGTTACAATTAAACGGATGCAAGCAGGGGAGGGATCTTCCGAGCTTAGTAGATCGTTAGGATAAAAAATTCAATATTCTCGTCGGTTTATTCAACAAGTACGCTTCCTTATCGATGCGATCGGAAACAAGACCAAGATAGTTTTAATGAAGTAAATCTAATTCCCTTCACCTGCGAAGAACAAATCTTTTCTCGAAGATTAAGATCGTACTACAATAATTGGACAGATTTGGATCAACTCGGATATCAAAGTGTAACTCAATATATTTCGACAAGGATCAAATGCTAAATTGGAAACCAAAGATAAAAGTTTATGCTTTCGGAAATCTTTGTGCCGGTAAAGCTTTGTATCAAAATGAAGAAAAATAGTTCTTAATGGTCTTAAATTGAGAAGGGATCGATGTATTTATCCGATTTTATCCAATTTATCTCTTGTAAATAGTTTTTGTATCTTTTTATTGAACATAGCTTATGAGCCTTTTATTGTACATAGCTGATTTAATAAAAGCTAAGTTTTTTCGTCTGTCTCGCGATGTAGTTACGTGCGATCTACATCACACGTGACTACATCGTGAGACAAACGAGAAACTTAGCTTTTATTGTTATTCACCACAGTGAATAACCACAACCTTTTCTACGAAAAAAGGTGAATTAGTTCTTGAATCTCCTTATTGTATAAACCTTATGCTGTTTTACCTTTTATTTAGGAAAACATCATAAGGTAAACTTCCAGTTTGCCTTTTCAAGATGTTTTATTACTTTTGTTTTTTTTCAAAAATTCTCAAAGGTGGTGATTAAAATATGGACATCTAGAGGTGAACTCTTTTCTTTATTTTTCCTTAGTGACAACACAGTGTTCTGCAGCTCTTTTTCCCGGGATAAAGGAGAAAACGTGTTTTACTTTCTGACGTAGTTTTAAAAAGGTATTGTTCGCCGTGAAACCGACTATTATTTGCCCAACTGTTACTCGATCATGCTAAAAGCAACGTGTATTTAATATGCTTCCAAGACTTTTTGAAAAAGCGAGTCGCAAATAGGAAACTTTTTTACGGGGTGCAAGTTTATTTTTTTGATTGACAATAGGCAGTTCACGGGCAGACAGATTTAAATCAACCAGGTTTGAAATTTACGGATAAGGCAAGACGAGGAAGTAACACAAATTGAGCTGTGATAGAAAATCAATTGTTTATCTTCAGTATGATAAGGCAAATTTCCTCTATGAATAAGATAATGAAATAATTGGTATCATTTAACTAATGAAAATAAATTTGGTTTTTGGAACTATCATTTCTACAGCAAGATAACATTTTCTCGAACACTTAACAAAGACCGCTAATATCAGATTGCTTTCTTCTAAAAAATAATAAACGACTGACGGATGTACATTCATTTGTGATTATTTGTAACGAGCAGGGTAAATATGCTGCATCAAGTCAAAGGAAACGCTTGCACGCCACAGGACATGCCTGGATAATAAACTGATTCAAATCCATCTCGATTTTGCTGTCAAAACACTCAAAAGAAATGTCAGGATAGTGAATCTCTTCCGACAACTATACTTTAGTAACTGATTAAGTTCATCCCCTGTTGTGAAATAAGTACATTTTAACAGGATGTCTAGTTATTAAAACATTAATGTGATTTTTCGCAGTAAATACGTGGGTGACCTCTTCTGATTAAAGTTTTGTAATAAAGCGGAAATCAATTTTACGACGGTCATCAAAAACCAAGAGAACAGAAAGGACAAATAAGGCACAACTTCTACGACGATTAAGTTTTCTGTCACATATTCAACTTTATGTTTATGATTCTGCCACTTGCAGAAACCAGTCCGAGTTGAAACAACTCAAGTATGATCCACAGAAGTTCTTAATCCCAATATTTAAACATGGGAGTTTATGTTGACATTGAAAGTACCACGATCGAGATATATGTTTTGCAAAAAGCAGAAAAACAGTTAAAAACCCATCAGCTATTTATTCAAGACAAGTTTAATTTACACGTGTTCATCAGAATAAGGACGAGAGATCTGGTACAAAAGCTGAGTAAGTATTTAAAATTCTTGACATCAGCTTATACCTAAAACCGCAATCATCATGTGAACACGTATCTAGGGCGAGTAGGACTTACTGAACTGTCCTTAGGGAAAAGTTGCCTCGTCCTCAGTCACCCGCTCGTGCCCAGTTTCTCGCGCTTTGGGCAAACTAAGTCTTTGACCGACCAAGAGTTTGGAGACGCTTTGTTGAGGAACATTCTAGTGAACTCATGCCCACTCTAGATGCTAAAAGCAAGTTTGTTATAAAAGGAAACAGAGCAGTGTTCTTTCGACCACCTTATGTAGTTATGGATTAAAAGTATCATGAAAACATTAATAAACGGCAAAAAAATTGTACCTTCGTTTGCTTAAAGAGATTTAAGCGAGAAGACAACAACTTGGAAAATTACGATATAAGCCCCACAAAATTAATTCTAAATGGTCTACTGTACACGTTTTCTTTATTTTGAACATCGCATTTGTTTATGTACAAATATCTATTTTATAAAATAAATATTTACATATAAATATATGTTTTATGTGTAATAAGTTATTATCGAACGAATACTAGTCCGCACTCGAGGCACGTGACTCACCAGGCAACAGAGCTTGTCTTTGACTCCATCGCATGAAGTCACCAGTCCCAGTCCCAGTCCCACTTAAATTCCTAGGTGGAGAGAGGCATTGTGAGAGTAAAATGTCTCACTAAGAACACAACACTATGCCCCCAATCGGTCTTGAACCCAGGCCTCTCGACCGGAATTCGGCGTGTTATCAAGTCTCTCACAACAAGCAGTAAGTTTATCGAAAAGATCCTTCACACCCAACAATGAGTCATCAACAATTCTCTAGCCATAATCTCGTTTCCACTTGCTCGATAAATCAAAGACAAATTAAATGCTGTTTCTCTGTGGAGATCGTGCTTTTCTGAAAACTGAATCAAAGAATGATGAGTGAAAAAACTGAAAATTAAAAAATTGAACAGTTGAAAATTGAAAATTGAAAATTGGAAGTTGAAAACAACCTTTAGCGTTGACTAGCCATACCTTCCCACGGTTACTTCCGTCGCTTTTGGAGGCCTCGTGCAAAGGGAATTCCAAAGCTTTGTTGTAGTAGTGGACAGCGAACTGAAGAAGACCTACAATAAAATCGACATCATAAACACTAAAAAAAAAAAAAACCAGGTACATGAATAAACGACTATAATGAGAAGCATCCCCAACCCCTAAGAAAGCCACCTTCCCATGCACCTATCCCCCGTTATTTTCTTTACGTCACCTTGCCAACGACAGCTTGCATTGCAAAATATACGTCCGTGTTTCACGTCAAACCATCGAATGAGTAATGTTTATGTACTAACAAATTGGCATACCTTGGCCTCGCTTTTGAGCGAATGTTCTGCTGATTTTTAGCACGTTGTGGAGAGAAGGAAGGCTAAATTATAGGATTATAAAAGAGTAACATATGGGCCTTCCAGTTATGAAGGAAATTCTCAAACTTTAACATCGAGGAACTTACCTAACTGATGAAAACCACGAGCAATGTTGTAAAACGCCTCTTGACATTCGCCTCGAAGACCGAGATATTGAAAAAGAAAGATAATACCCTATTGACCAAAAAAGATAGATCCATTTTTAAAATCTACTACTAAACATTCCATATTTTAACGACTTGGTGTCAAGCCGAAAAAACAAGCTACCTGCACAACACAAAAGTGTCGGTTCCTTGGAAACCGCTGGCAAGCTAAGTGAATGTACTGCAGGCCTAAGCAGAGCGAGATCAAAGGATCCTCTGGGGCTTGGCGGAAAGCTCGAACGTATTCGCCTAAAATTGAAAGAAAATAAAAGAAAAAAAAGATTTAATCAGAAATTTAAGGAGTAAAACAATACATCCTGGTAATCAGGGATTCTACAACTTCAAAATAGAGCGATTTTCAATCGACCACCCAAACTGACCGAGAATAAAGTTTGCTTTCGTATATTGTCTCTGATTGGTTCAAAAATCCTGTGTCTCGTGTCACTTCTCAGCCAATCAGAATCTACACTACCAGTGCCTGATGCTGATCACGTAAATTTTCTCTGATTTGGTGCGCTCTGTCACCCACGATCGCTGTGATTGGCTGTTGCAATAGACTCACAATACTCGCTTAAACCTCTCTAAAATGCTTAGCCTGTAACAGAAGGACCCCTACCTACTGCGAATCGGTAACTTCCGCTGACCAGAGCATTGTGACCGCTGAACATAACTAACGGAAACTCATCAGGACTTTTAATCAAGAGCCTCAACACATAGCGCTGATGTCTGCAGTCCCCAGACCTGGCGGTAATTCTAGAAAGTATGTTCCATAAGACTGGATTCTTTTTGTCCCTCGCAATGAGTATTTTTGTTGCGTCAAACGCTACTTTGTACTCTCTGTTGAGGTACAACGCTACAATACTCATGAAGACCAGTTCTGTCTGATAAGAGTCGGAGAAGCGATCAGAGGCCAGCGCACATAATACCATATGTTGTGCCTCAGAGTGCCGCTTCAAGCCACTTAGACTTGAGACGACCTGGAAACAAAGGAAAAAATATTGGAAGTCAAATCGACCTTCTTTCCGAAAACCTAATCATCATTAGAGTGATAAGAATAAAAAAAAATTTAAGCTCGGTAATGAGACAGAGAAAGATTTTTTCCTCCTTCTCGCGAGCGTGAGACAAAGAAAAAATTCTAAGCCCCACGAGTAGTCCAACCTCAGATCATCGGATTCCGCGCGACGTTGCTTTACCACTAAGCCACAGAGACTCTACGATCGCTGAAATCAATCAATCAATTAATCGAATGAGAAAATTTGCCAACAAGTTAACAATGTTCCTAACCTTTTTAAACATCTCCCACCACTCCTCAATTCTCAGTCCAGTGTCTCCTCGACTACAGGCCACAACACCTAAAAAAACAACAAAACAATCATAACGCTAATAAAAGATGAGAATAAAAATAACAATAATAACTCGAGAAAATACGTTATCTTAATAAATCATCATATTACAGACACGTTTCCTCCATGTAAACAGCATTGCGTGTCGATTATTACAGGGTCACTTTTCATCCATGTAAATAACGATGCGTTGCGATTATCACAGAGTCACGTTTCCTCTATGTAAACAACGATGCGTGACGATTATTACAGAGTCACGTTTCCTCCATGTAAGCTACGATGCGTGACGATTATTACAGAGTCACGTTTCCTCTTTGTAAACAACGATGGGTGATGATTATTACAGAGTCACGTTTCCTCCATGTAAATAGCTAGGCGTGACGATTATTACAGAGTCACGTTTCCTTCACAACAGCGACGCGTGATGGCTCAGACTTGTCGTCATTATAAACTTTTTCATAGAAACGCAAGCATGTTAGGAAATAAGACAACTTAGAGAAGAATATCTTACTTGCGCGGGACCGTGACTCTTCCTGTTCCAACGCTTCCTTTTGCATCAGTTCCCTTCTGAATCTACTTGACTTTAATGCCATGTCTTCCAAAAACAAAATGACAAATATATCACAAGCGTCTCTAACTCCTGCTTTTGTAAAGGCAAAAGAGGAAAAACACACAAACATGCGATTTTTCACAAACCTGTTAGATCTTTAATGTAATACACATCGATGAAAAACAAACGAAACATCTTTATTCCTGCGTCCAAAAACTCATTCATGCGACTCTGTGAGTGTAACAGCGCACACTTGTGGAAGAGCAAACGAAAATCCTGAAAATAATAAAGGAAAAAACTGTCATTCAATCAAAAATCCATCTTTGTGAACAGTCAGCGTGGCAAGGTCAAGGGTTTAACCATGACAAAGGTCAGGGGTCAACCAACCTGAGGTTGTACTGCAGGCTCCGTTTCAGTCCCTTCGGAGTTCACAGAACTCGTATCCATGGCAACCTCGTCCTCAACAGAATCTCCAATCCCCTCTCCTCTTGGATCAGCTATGAGTTTAAAAAGCGGGAAAAAGAAGCGAGAGAACAGACTTAGATAAAAGGTTAAAGGATAAAGGACAGAACAATGATTTCCGACGACAGTGTCCGAATTCCGACGATAGTGTCTGACTTAGAACGATAGAGTGCGATTTTGAACAATACGGTCTGATTTTGGAAGATGTGGTCCGAATTTTGCCTTGTAATCGTGTCCGATTTCTAAAAGTAGTGCCTTAATTTGGAGAAGAGTGTCCAGCCAATAGAGTCCAATTTCGGACGATAGTGTCCGCGCACCCTAAGTAGACAAACTTTCCCTCAGTTTTACATGAGCTACATTCAGAAACCACGATGGCGTTGAAATGTAATTAAATAATAAGCTCTTCTCGTCCGCTTTGAGTCATTTACCTGATAGCACATCCAGAGCCTGATTGGGTCTTCCCAGCTGTTGATGAAGAGAGGCCAAGACAAGACGAGCATCCAGATGATTTGGAGCTAAATTAACAACTCTTGAATAAGCTGAAGCGGCTTCCTCTATTCTGCCCAGTGACGTCAGACATTCTCCCTTTTTCAGCCACACTGCAGCCTAAAATGAATTGAGGAACTGTTGTTGTTATTTTTCAGCAAAATGAATAAACGGAAGTAAGTTTCTAAAGCAACTTAGAGCTGCGTCGGTGGTTGGGTTGTTTTATAAACTGAGTTGATAAAGCTGACATTTCGAGCTTGGACAAAGGGCTAACGCTCGAAATGTCAGCCTTTAGAAACCTTTTACGGTGGCCAATCTACATAGTCAACTTGGTTGATGAAATTTATATGCTGTTCTTCGGATTAACTTCATTCATAAGCTTCGTAGCACAATTTTTGCCGTGCCATAATTAAAGACACTAAGACCTCTCTTTCTTTTTCCAGAAAGTTCACTAAGATTTGCTAATTACACAAAAAAATTCGAAATCCATGAGACGGGGGAAAAATAGTCTGAAGTGTTGTTTAAACTAAACGTAACGTCCTGAATATGATTCCGTAGAATTAAACAGGAGAACACTGTTTTAAAAATCTCTGAGGGGATTTCACAGTGGAATTTTTAATAGACGAGTCAAGAATTTTAAAGGCGAATCTTCAAATCTCACCTCACCTTGCCTTCCTGCAAAATTTACTCGCGTCATGTAATAATTTGGGCTTGATCACGCGTCACGTATAAACCCTTTGCCAACCTCTCAGAACTAATGGGAAATTTATACTTTCCGTGAAAGATAAAGTGCGGAAGAATACAAGGGCGAGGGAAAAGCTACCTACCAGTGAAAAGTTTTTTGACGCTACCAGCATATCCAGGATGGGTAACGCTTCTTCACAGTCACCTACAACACATTTAACACACACACACACAAAAAAAAGAGATACATAGGTGATACCCTTACATTTTTAAATTTCTTTTCTGGTGTTCTTGTCCTCATACAAAAATCCTAGCTCAGCAAAAGAAGTGTATTCATTTAAATGTGGTTATAAATAAATTAAAAGAACGTTACATCTTTGTATTGCGAAGTACCAACTATTCATTGGAGAAAAAACGTTTCGACTGCTATATTGTTAATCTAGGTCGGGCCATGAGGTCGAATGATTATGTAAAGTTACACGTGACAATTTTGCTAGGCGTCATTGGCCCACTTTGCTCAAAACTTTCTCAGATGAATTGGCACTCATCAATTCCTTATCCTAAAACCATCTGGACTCTGCCTCGTTTCCCTGACTTCAATTCTTACATAGATAAAATTAAAATATCGTCTCACCATTTTCCGCATAAGCCTCAGCAACATCAATGTAAAGGTCACCTGCTGACTCAACTGTTTCCATGAATAGTGGTACAAGAATCTCCTAATGAACAAACAACAACACAAAATAAACAAACAAACAAACAAACAAACAAAAAACGCGGAAAACTCAAGTATTCAGTTTCGGACTCTTCCATCCGAATTTAGCCAACTGCGCAAGCGTTTGCTTAACACAGGGTGTTAAATTAATTCAGGTTAAGTCACTAATTGAATTGCAATCGATGTTTAAACCCAAGACAGACAAAATGCTACCCAACCTTTTGAATCCAGCTGGATTGGTTAGTTAGAATAACAGCTAATAACTAGAATAAAAGTTTTTAAAGTTTCAATAAAATGTGATCCTATATTGCAATCATGCAAAGAAGAAACTCCAACCTTGTTTCCAGGATCCTCTCTTTTTTCCTCAAGAGGGAGGAAGAGAGAACCCTGGGAACAAGGTTGATGAAACCTGTCATTTCTTGTTTTAGCACCATATGCCATACCTTAATTGCATGTAACTGCCTCAAGTGAATAAGACATATGGCGAACTTGACACAAAGATCAATGGGAAGGTCTTCAGGTATAATATAGTTTATTTTTTTGTGACCACTGTCGTTCTCAGGAGATCTTGAAATGTCTCCCTCCTGAGCTTCATCATTCATAAGTTGTGAAAATGTCGTCAGAGGTGACTCTCCTGTGTCAAGTGACATGACTTCTTGTTTGACATCACAATACTTTGAAATCATCTGTAATAAATAGCAAAAATTTCAACTTACACTGAGTGTACTTCAAGTGACTGAAGTGACATAAGCAGCCTAACCCTAAGTCTCACTCTCAGAGAATAACATTTGCTTCATAAATAATTATCTCCCTTATTTACTGAGTTTGAGGTCTGTACTGTGACTTATGCACTGTTTCATTTCCCCTTCAATTTTACACTCCCAAAGCAGGAAGTGCACAGGCCATGAATCAACAACGAAAAAAAAAAAATCTAGGACTTATTGTACAGAAGATGAAATGAGTAGAATATTTATCACATTTCTATTGTATTTGTGTTGAGTTTGAAAATGATTTTCAGTCTTGTAAGCAAGAGCCATATTTACCTCAAAAGCAAGCTTATAATCTTTTGACGTCATGTGAAGGTCGGCCAACATGTTAATTGCTAAAAACAAGAGTATTTAAGTAAAAAAGAGTACAATGTAACAATTTTAAACAGAAGTTTCCATTGTGGCGAATTAAGCAAAGTGCCTAAATCAAACACAAGACAATTGACGAAGAAATTCCAAGTGGTAGTAAAATAAAACTTGTCTTAAAACCTTAAGACATGCAGTTCATGATCAGTATTAGGAACCCAACATTGTTTACTGTTATACATTTTGTACACCACCATAAAAGAAAAATAAACAAATGAAAAAACAATTGAGAATATTTACAATGCATCGTAAATTGAAGGGAAGGGTACCGGTAGTAGGTTCTTAAATCTGTCACAGTTATGAACAAGAAAACAAACAATTTACCTTGGTTATTTGCATGATCAGGATGTTTAGAAAGAGCAATTTGCAATACTTTTATTGCCTCATCCAGGGACTTGTTTTCATGATATAACTGAGAAAAGAAAATAATGCAGATATACTTCATATGAATAGTAGCTTTGGACAATGTACAACAAGCAATTTCAATTGGTTTCTTAAGCAAGGAACTCCTCTGTAAACATTACTTTTATCCTTCAAATATTCAGTTGTCCATGGTCTGCCAGAAAGCCCTCACAATTAGTGCTTCAGTAAGGGAATATCTTCACTTATGAGAAAGTTTGAAGCTGTGGACAAGTCCCAAGCTGGAAAGAGGTCTGTAAGAGGTCACTGGAACTGACAACTTCATAAACAGTGCCAGATCTCTTCAGCCCTCTTACCAGCTTGTGTTGCTCAAGACCTTAAAACTTATTTACAAGGGAAGAACCCTCATACCTCAGTGCTAATAATAATAAAGGCCTAATCACAGGATGAATTGTCCCTCCTTGCTTAAAGCAACTGTTATGTTGCCTGTCAATCTTGATATAATACTATGTCTTTTGCAAATAGCAGAATTTGTCTACTGTCAGTATGAAACTAAGATACTCACCTTAGCCATTTCACAAGACAACTCAACAAACTTTGCCCCATCATCTGAAGGAACATTCTACAAGTGGGTAAAAATTCAAGTTTTAGTTTTATTTAAGAGTAAATTGACCAACCAAAATAAATTCTTGGACAATTAATGCATGAACATCTTTCAATCTGCTCAACAACCTGCATGAATTCATGATCAAATATAAACATTTTTAATAATGATTAATTGATAATTAATAATCAATAACAAATTGACAATTGGTTTCAATACATTTATAGAATTTATCCACCAATTAAATGAAAAAATGACCCAAATTATTACCTTTAGGGCAGATTCATAAAACTCCAGAGCTTTCTTATGATCTCCCATCTGATAGCACAAAGCTGCTCTGTCCCAAAGAACATTTAAATTTGTCGGCTCCAGCTTCAGAGCTACAGAAAATGGGTACGACATGAGCTTTGGTGTCATAACTGTCAAAAGTTATTCCAGCTTTAAATTTCTTCAGTAGTATCATTCATGTAATATTGAATTGTTTTGCACAGACATATTGCCTTGAACTGCAAATTTTCAATTTCTGTTGATCATGATGATAATTATAATCATCCAATAGACATATAACCTTATTACTGTTCACCATTTTTGCATATTCTAACTGGCTTGAACATGTGGCCTAACAATGTTAATGATGGCTTCACTTGGCCTTATTTAAGACTTTGCCTCTTTTCAGCAAAGGCAGGTAAAGTCTGTCTGTCTCTCTCCAAGTGGCCCACCCAACTTATCCTGAATTCCTTGGCAACTATGAGTATTGCTCTATCCCCCTGGATGAGATTCAAGTCCATTGCAAGGCTACCCTCCAGCATTTCATCAAACTTCCCTGATTATTCACTGGTACCCATTTATACCCCTGGTTGGAGAGAGGTAATGCGTGTGTTTAAAGTGACTTAGCCTTCTATCAATGAATAACATTTAATGAACAAGAATGGCTGAACAAAATTGCAAACATCTCATAAAAATTAAATATCTTACTTACCTTGATTATAGCAGGTTAATGCCTGATCCAAATTATTCTGTTCAAGGGACATCATTGCTAATTTAACCCATTCCTCCAAATCTCCTGATTTGCTGAGATATGCAGCAATCAGAAAAAACTGTTGAGAAGAAAATACTTTCTTCTATTTGACCCTTTACACCCACATGTCAGTTTGCATATTCTCCAAACTGTTCTCTATACATTCCCTAGGAAGCTGACAAGGAGAATTTGTTTAACAATCAACAGCTTCTTTACTTGGTGATCATTTTTCTCATTCTCCTGACCTTATTGTGTGATTTAAGGGTGATAAGGTAAAGAGAAATTAGATGCTTGTCATTCTTAGGAGTCAAAGGGTTAAATGAAAAGAGATCAGTAACAAGCCTATAACAAAGGAATTGTGTTTAATCTGAAACTGACTCTTTCCATCAAATCACAGAACAGCCAATTTACTATCAACAATACCTGCAGTGCTTTCTCTTGGTCTCCCTGTTCTTCATACATCATTCCTAAGGTCTGGAAAGGTTCTGAACACTTTGGAACTGAAAATTGTTATTCAGATCAAAATATTAACATGAAAAAAAAAAAGGTTGCATCAATTACAGTGCAGCTACATATTAATGAAATGAAATAGTACATATGTGTGCATAACAGTGATAAAAGGTCTCCTTCAATGGCGTTCTTAAGGATGAAGCCCACATATGTGTTGTATGAATCTGCAAGGAATGGCTGTGAAGGGACCCAAAAGATAAACTCTTAGCAGTCATAAAGGTGAAGCTTTATCAAAGTCAATTTTTTGGACATATCATCAAAGCTTTGCACATCTAAAGAGAAGTATTTTAAAAATACCAAAATAAAGAAACTTTAGATCAATATCAGTATCTGGGCAACTGCCCACCTACCCCTCCCCTAACAACAGTCAATTGATAACAAGTTAGAGTTAATGTTGGGTTAGGGGAGGGGTAGATGGGCAATTGCCCAGGTACTGATATTGATCCGAAACTTTTAAGCTCCACAATTATTACACACCTGTACTTAGCCCTTTACACCCTAACATCAGTATACATATTCTCCTTACTAATCTCTATGTATTTCCTAGGGTGCTTACAATGAGACTTTGTTTATTCAGTCAAGCTTCTTTAGTTGGTGATAATTTCCTTTATTCTTGTGACCTTAGTGCTTGATTAAGGGATGATACTGTTAGGAGAAATTAGATGCTCGTCACACTCTCAAAGGGTTTATGTTTGCAATTTATAATTTATTGAGTACCTTGTCGAATAAGCTCCATACAGATTCCTTTAGCTTTCTCAATTTCTCCTCTAGCCCACAGAATATTAGCTTGACCCATGGTTTTCTTTAATTTTGGAGGTAACTCATACAATTTACGACGTCCAGCTCTTCGCCGTTTTTGGACAGGAATCTCCTCCATGAATTCATCAACACCAGTACCACCATGTTTCTTGGCACTTTTTGCAGCAGCTCCTTGGAGCAAAAGATCGGTCATTCGAACTGATGGCTGGGATGCCGTCTGTGACTCCATATTGCATTCATTTGGATCACTATTAGGAACATGATGTGGTTCACCAGGGAGATCTGTGGTTGGTGCTTCTGTGGATCCAATTTCTGCCAATTTTGCAAACATTGGCTCTGATACAAGAACAGTGATCATATCTGAAAAACAAAACCAGGCATGCTGCTTTGTGTAGTATACATGAACTTCCCTCACAGCAGGTCATCACCTGACCTAAGTTTTCACAGTACATCATAGCTGTAGCCTCAAGGTAAACTTTTGCTTTCACCATTGTTTACATTTATCAGACAACTACATGTACAAGAAAGTGTGGCGTTACAAAGAAATCTTTCCCCTAACCTCTGAATAACTTCAACATTGATTCCTACTAAGACCTCTTATAACAGTAAAATACAGGGCATAAGTTGATGGGGGGTGGGGGGGAGGGGAGCTTGGGTGCTATGGCCCGCACTCTCCCTCACCCCACCCGACTGGGTCATCTGCTCATGATCGTGTGGGGCATTACATCAGAGGGACATAAAAAAGAGTATTATTTTCAGTAATAAATACAAATTAAAATCAGATAACTTGCCAGTAGTTTCGCCTTTGTTTTCACTCTCCACTGTTTGTCCTTGGCTTTCTTCCTCTCGTCCGACCTCCTCGACATCTTGCAGGCCGATGTCCTCCGTCTCTGCCTCGCCCGATCCACCGCCTCCTATTTCAATCCACTGCTCAAAGCTTATTTCTCCACGGACATATTTCATAAGAGCAGCAATTCGTTCGTCTTCCATGTTAGTTGGGAAGATCAGCACATATCATGCCAAACCGTCTAATAATTTATTTCCTAGCAGTACGTCCTCCATCTTTGGCCTGGATACCAAGCTTGTCATCCGGGAGTTCGTGTGTAACGTGAAGGCCTTTGGGATAGTATGCTTCACCTGCCTCACACTCGCTTAGTTTGAACGGAAGGTTTTGTTTGGATTACTTTTGGAGTACTTGCATTTTGCTTCCAAATGACTCGAGTTTACGTCGGAAATCTGGGAAATAAGGGTTCCAGGCGAGAACTCGAACGTGAATTTGAGAGATACGGGCCTCTTCGCGACGTATGGGTCGCTCGAAATCCTCCAGGCTTTGCTTTCATTCTGTATGAAGACTCACGGGATGCTGACGACGCGATCCGTGAAATGGATGGAAAGTTAGTATGCGGAGAACGGATTCGTGTAGAACTTGCTCGAGGTCCTAGTCGTGGCGGAAGAGCTGCTCGGCTTGGACTGACGGAGAAATGCTTTGATTGTGGAAGGGTTGGACATTACGCTCGGGTTTGTACACGTCGACCGCCCGGCGGAAGTCGAGACCGCGATCGAGAGCGGCGGCGCTCCAGATCACGCAGTCCACGGTAAGTTAATACCCACAAGAGGTTGTTCGTTCATCCATGAAGTAATCGAAATCTTGTCCATATGACCTGTATTCACGTATAAAGTGGAACTTAAGAGTAACTTCTATGCTGAAGCAAAGGTAACCATAGGCAAGCTAAGTGAGCTGATTTCATTTTCAATCTTTAATCGACGTACATTTTATTTTCCTCCGAAAGTAGAACTGATTTCGAGAAAGTCTCAGGTCTAAAGTCTATTCTTTTCGATCAGAGTCCCTCGAAGCAACCCAAAGTTTAGGGTACCCAAAGATGTAAGCTTTTTTTCATTAAATCATCTGTATCACATATCAAAATATTTGTAGATAGCATGTGACAAGTTGGAAATATCTCCCACAAGACACTGTTAACTAATAATACAGAGTTTTGTTGTTTCATATATCAGGATTATGTAAATATTGCGTCAGTTGTGAAATCAACTGGCATGCGGTGTGCGTCGCCTACACCTTCAGAGGTGATTCTACCCACCCTGAGTGTGCTTCTTCTACTCTACTCTCCCCTGCGGCATCCACGAGCGTCATGCGTTCAACCATCTTCTCCGACTACAAGCTTTATGCTTTTAGCCTCTACCCACGAGCGTGCAGGTTTAAACAAATCACTTCCCTTGTGACAAACTTAGTGCGCACTTCACAGCGTCACTTCTGTTACTTTTGTCAGTGAGTAAGTACAAACTTTTCCACAGTAGCGTGTTTCATGCATCTCAGTCTTATTACAGATGGGCAAAGGAAAAATGCTGAGAAATGCAAATTATCTAAGATCTGTAGTCTAAGCAATGGATAACTGTTTAAAATTAATTTGGTTTCTTAATACTTAACCTTTTGACCTCTAAGACTGACTAGCATTTAATTTCTCCTCACAATATCACCCCTGAATCAAACATTAAGGTCAGGAGAATAAAGGAATTGATCAGCCAACTAAAGGAGCTCTTGAAGTAAGACAAACTCTCCTGTTCAGCACATTAGGAAATGTTTAGAGAACAGCAAAGAAATTATTTATAACGATGTGAGGGTGAAAAGTGGAGAGGTAATTCATGTGATACTGATGCCTTCCAGGAACAAAGGCTTAACTCACTAATGCAGTTGTGTTAACTGATCCCTTTGTTTTTCTTTTTAAATGCAACTACAGGTAGTCATGTTAATTGCCTGTGCTTGTAACAGGGTATTTAATTGTGTGTGAGTTTTCCAAAAGATTCGGGACTGCAGGGTCCAAAACTGACTTTTTCAAGTGAGTGTCTAGTAGCCATTAAACTTCTCTGTTTTGATTGCCAGACAGAACAATTTGGTAGCCAAAAAAGTCATTTTTGTGAAATTTTCACCTTCCAGCTCCAACAAACATTTAAAGTTTCCCAAATTTTCCTTATTGACCTAAAATACATTTTTAGTCATGAATGAGGGGTTGTCAGTTGAGTGTATAAAAGCACAGTAAGAGAAAATGACAAATGTGTTATTTCTTGACATTTGTTTGCATGATGCCTGCTGGCATCAAGCATTGAAATTCTGGTTGTGTATAACCAATTTTCAGTCACATTGGTGATCATTTAATTGCAATTTCTGACCCTGTCTCTCACAATAAAAGAAACACAAAATAATAATTTTATAAACTGTTAATTAGATTGTGTGATCCTTTTCCTTCTGTCAGCTGTTGTCTCTGACATGTTTATTTTAACTACTGATGTTTCGACTTTGATAAACGTGATGGTTTTCTCCTTGAGTTTCTGCTAAAATTAAAGATAGTCTTCAGCTTTAATTTTTTTTTAAACCTTACAGATTAAAATTCAATACTTGTGAAAGTTTAGACTTAATGTTAATTACCTGTTTGTGGTCATAAAATTTGATGCCAATGTATGGCTGTAAAGTAAAGATGAGATTCATTCACGAATCATTTCCTTCAAAATGTAAACTGATTATTCTAGCATTGTAGATGAAGCTACCTTTTTTCTGTAATGTGTTTCTTTTTGGCTTATAATTAGGGCAAACTAACCACCTAAACACACAGGTGATTGTAAGTTTCTAAAATCTTCTCTTGAGCTTGAAATAGAACTATGGAAAAAAGCAGGAATTTTCTTGTGTTGTTGGAGTTGTTCCAAAATAAAATACATTGAAATTTCGTCAAATGAATGAGAAAAAATATTTTTCCTCCCTAAAATGACATGTTTGCATAAGATGAAGTATGAAAGATTTTATTAATGCAAGAAATGTCGATTCTTGGCTGGGATATGAGGTGTTTTTTCAGTAGTAATATGCTGTAAGTAAGAGGAATAAATGGAAAAACCTCTCTTTTTCTAGATTAGACTAAATCTGGAATTATCTTTGAAAAAATTTGAGACCCAGGAATAACCCTAGCTTAGAGCAATTTTTTTCTTTCATGTTGTAAATATTTCTGGTTTTCAGTGACCTTTCATTTATTTGTCTCCGGAAGCTCATTTTTTTAAAAATCTGTTTTCTTTTGAAAATAATCAATTGAATGTTTAACTAATTACATTCATTTGCAATTTAATTCTTTAGATCCCGTTCCCGTTCTCGTTCACCCAAACGAAGACGCAGTCACAGTCGATCTCAGTCTCCAAGGTTAGATAAGTTTGCGAAGTAGAAAGTACTGTAGACCTTTCAAAGGTTGTGTTCATTGCAACACCTCAACATTGCCAAGAAATTTAATTTTACATTCTTGTAAAATAAAGCAATATTGGTTCATACCATAATGCTTTGTTACAGTACATTATTTCTCAGTGACTACAGGTGTACATGCATTTTGATTGGTCAATTTAGTGGACCGTATTTCACTGTAAAGCCTGCTAAATTCAAAATTTTATTTGAGATATAATAAATATCTTACTAACCTTATTTTTTTTGGTCTGTACTGTAAGTTATGGAACCTTGGTTTTTTTTTTTTCAGTTGAATTTGTGGCACTGTTGCACTTAGGGCATAAATTTATGTGCAAAAAGTTTATTCTACAACTTTCAGTATGGACCTTGAGCTTGAAAGAGGTACCATCATTTTGTCTCCATTCTTTTGCCCATGTTTCAGGAGGAGACGCTCTGCATCAAATGAAGACAGAAAATCAAAATCTCACTCAAAATCTCGCAGTAAGAGCCGTTCATGCAGTCGAAGTGAAGAGAAAATCACTAGAGAAAGGTGAGGGTGAATCCTTTTCATGAAACTTTTCTGTGTTGTACAGCAGCCCCTGGTTGTTTGGAGGGTGGTTAACACTATTCACTGATAAATCTCTTTCCAGTGGATGGCAAAGTATATTTTTCCTCACCTATCCACTGGTTAGCAATCCATCTTGTCTGTATTTTGGGTTTGCATTATCTGCCCTGTGATCAACAAGGCCCAGAGTGTTAATTTGACTTGTGCTACTGTATGTGGCTTGTATTTCACAATGATGTACATGTAGGTTTGAAGAGTTACTATTGTAAATGCAAAAAGTCTTCTTTCTGGGGTAAACTTGTTTAGGGTCAGAAAGGTTATTGAGCTGTTTTTAATTTTAGAAGTGCAAGTCCTGGTCCTGACAGAAAGCAAGAGCAAGAGAAAGAAGACTATAAAAGAAGGGAAGAAACAGGGAGACAAGCTGAAGAAGACAGGCCAAGGGCAGAGGAGGAGAGGGAGCAAAAGTCTCGCAGTGCCTCACCTAGGCCAAATGACACTGACAGCCACTTAAATGATGACAATGTGGAATAACAGTGTGGCTTCTCTCACTTACAGTGTTGTCCAGTTATTTCAGTATTTGTAGATATTCTTCTAAAGTCTGTAGCTTTTAATCAAGAAATTGCTTGAAGATTCAGCTGTAGCTATGGTTTTCCTTGTCTAGATTAGCCAGTTGGTGAATATTGAAGGAATTCTGGGTCAAAATGTAGCTTTTGGATTGGGTGGGGTGCAAGTGGGTCCATGTTGTGGTAACAGGTCAGGCTGTTTGGTGTGAGGCAGGCCCTTTTGTCACCTTAGATTCTTTGATAACCTAAGGCTGGTATGGTGGTGTTACAGGAACCCACCCACTTGATACTCAGGATTCACAAAACAAATATAGTTAATTATCTCCAAATTTTTTTTATCATTAGAAGTAGTAATGTTATCACTTGCATCGTTCTTTATTACATACTTTTTCTGTTACCTGTCTACAGTGTTTATTATGGTTGTTATATTGTGTGAGTTTGTAGGGGAAAAGTTAAGACCCATTTGAAATCTATGCAAATTAAGTCAAACCACCAAATTCAATTGTTAATGTCATTGAAAATTTAGTACTGTTATAAAATACCTGAGTTTTACTTCTATTGCTTGTGTGTGCCTTTGTAGCAGTTTATTGTCTCATAACTAATTACTTGTTTAATGAAATGGGGTTCCTTTGGTTTCCATTGCAAGTTGCCAGCTGCTCAGGCACTTACAATTTTGAAGGGATACATTGTTTTCCAGGGGTTTCAAAATGTTTGTAAGTAGGTGTCCATGAAAAGTCCATTGAAAGGTAATTATTTTGACCAGAGTAACCAGCGACATGTTGGTGAGTAGCCAGCAGAATTCTGGTGGTCACTGGTTTGTTTTGGAACCCCTGGTTTTTTCCTCATTATCTGTACAGTATTTATAATCTTTTCACAGCACCTTTGAGGGATCAAAAATTGCTTCCAGTATAGTATTTTGATTTCACTGAGATGGTTTTTTTCCACTTTCTTATTGGTTGACACTTGCTTATTAGCTTAGGAATATCTTTGCAATGAAGTCAGTAGTTGCACTCCATATTTTGGGGCAGCATCAGTATCTGTATTCTCCATACTGTTCTCCATATTTTTCCTTTGGTACAGGCCTGGAGAATTTATTTTATACTCAATCTTTTAGTTGGTGATAATTTCTTTTATTCTCATCACCTTAATGCTTAATTTGGCAGTGGTACAGGAGAAATAAGATTTTGGTCACTCGTGGGAGTTAGGGCTAAAAACTTATGCTTTTAGTACATCTATACTTGCACACTTTGTGATTAAATTACTTCATGTTCAGCTAACGTGTTGCTGTTAAGGGGCTGTCATTATTAGAATTCATGGAATCAATGAACCCCAAGCGTGTAGAGGGTGAGGACAGCTAGATTACAACACCGTATTCTTTGTCCACACCGCATGTGTCTCAAATGCCCGACAGCCCTATCAACACCACTTCTGTTCACTGTCAATGTAAGTGGCAACCATAAGTTTCATACAGAACCCACTGAGCAGTGACCAAATGCTGAAATGAAAAGGAAATTTCCATTTATTCCGTGTGCAACAGAATGCCTACTAACTTATGACCAACAGTTGTGAAGAAAACAACTTTCGGTGGCGCACGTGTTGATCACAAGATTTAGGAGCGAGAAGGGAGAGAGAGGACCCTGGAAACGAGGTTGTGAATGCACGTGACCTCATCAAATTTGCCACTGACAGAAACCGAAATGCTGCTTGACGTATTCTTGAAAGTACCTGAATCGACTTTGGTGTCAAGTTAGATTGAAAATGTAAGAAGTTTTTGTTAGCGTCCCATTAATTTTGCTGCTGTAAAACAGTTCACTTGATTATTGCCCAAAGTACGTAGTCGGCTGACTTAGCCACTACGATAAGCGCAACAAACGCATTTTCAGTACTAATTTCTTTCACACTCAGTTCAGTCGATCATTCAGTTTGATCTATTACGACCACCGCTGCAGTCTCGTTACAAGCGAGGCATTGAATAACATTCTAGAAATAGTTTTCTTTGGAAACCGAAATTCCCAAAAATGTATATCAGTCTTGGAGAGTTTGCAAAAAGAAGATTGTAAACCCGACGCGTACCAGGAAATTGGATTTAATTCTCTCACTGAAATGGACGCCACGAAAGAAGACGAAAAAGCCAAAGAGCTAAATTCATTGTTCGAGTCTATTGGGCAGCAATGGCAAGACGCGTATGAGGGACTGAAGAGAAATAGGGCTGAGTACAATTTTCTTTTAGATCATATATCGGAAGTTTTGAGCAAAGTTAATCCGGAAAGTCAAATCACGCTTCGTCCTTATGGAAGCGCCGCTGAAGATTTAAAGTGTCTGGAACCCAACGATATTGGCGATATGGACATCATGGCCTTTCCGACTTCTGAGGACTTCATAATTCCCGAGAATTTTTTCGAATATTCCCCTGACAATCCACTGCATGTGAGAATCAAAGTTGGCGACCGTCCCGTATTTCAATCCTGTCTTTATGATGGTACACAGTACTTAGCCACCTCTGCCATTAGAAAGTTCCATAAAGATATTTATGGGAGTTCACTGCCTGATTTAGTTGAACGTTTGACACGCACATTTTCCGCACTACCTCTTGGAAAGCTTTCGCCCGTGGAACATGTCAACACCTACCTAAAGAACAAGACCTCGAGTCCAGCTGTCACTATCGATTTTTCTCAGAGGTTTGGCACTATTTTCAACGACCAGACAACCCTCGATACCCAAGATTATTTGTCTCCGGAAGGGTCTCTGAAGGCAGCTGACTGGGATTTGATGGCTCATGTAATCTGCATGGGGAGTGGAATCGAGTACACAAGGAAACACGCCGAAGTAGTGAGCGACTTTGTGCAATCTCTGAGTGATTTGATAAAAGAACAGCAAAAGAATGGTCTGTCCTTTTCATCTATTTTTCAAGAGCTTTATTTGAGCAATAGAGCGGAAGGGCTTGCGAATAGATTTCGAGAGATTGAAGCTCCCTCGCTAGTTGAGAAGATAGGGATCTTCTTGCAAGTGCCTGCAGAAGAAAGAAAAGAGGAACAATTTGTTTCTCCAGAACAAAAACAAGACAGTGTGTGCGAAACCTCAAGTGCCATGCTTCGTACGAAATACGAGGGTGGACGCTCAAATGGAGACGTCTCTTCTACATCGAGCCATTCCACATCAGTTAACGTTATACCTGCGCAAGAAGCCGAAAGGAAAGATGAAGGCAGAATTGGAGACAATCGTAATGAAGAGCGCAGTGAGGCGAAGGAAACTCATGCACCAAAGAAAAGGAAGACCTCTGAGGCAGAAACTAAGACGACCGAGTCTCTAAGAAAACTGTATAATGACTGTATTCAACATTTGTTGTTAGCAGAGACGGATGAAACGACAGGAAATGCCCCACACGGGACGGAACCATCCAACAACGTTACAAGAACGAATTCCTATCATCAGGCATCCGGAATAGATTTTGTTCCCGCCTTGCGATCTCATGGATGGCCGAAGGTAGCTCAAGATTGGCTCAAAAAAGAGCGCAAATGGCCTTCCCCAAAAATGGTCGAAAGGGTTTTTCAGGAAGGAGTCCATTTGGTGGTAAAGCCGCCAAAGAAAAATGGAAATCCTGATTGCGACTTTAGAATCTCGTTTTCTCACGCAGAGTACCTCCTGAGTCAAGACATGAACGACATCCAACGAGAGTGCTACCGATGTTTAAAGAAATTTTACCGTGCTTATCTTTCCAATGCGGAAGGTTTGGAGTCATTCCACCTCAAGAACCTCTTTTTACAAACAATAGAGGAGACTGGGGCCGAGATGTGGACCGAGAGAAGACGGGCCGAGTGTATGACGAAACTACTCGGGAAGCTGTTGAAAGCTTTGAAAGACAAGGATTTGCGACATTTCTTCGTGAGATCGTACAACCTGTTTGGAGTAGACTACATTGAAGACCCAAAGATTCTCGAGTCCCTCGCCGAGATGGTTGAGAAGATTATGGAAAATCCTGAGGAACTGGCAACGGAAATAAAAAAGAATGGAGAAGAAGAGCTGAAGAAAGCGTGCAGTTCACTAGAGAAAAACCATGGACAGTTTGGTGATGCCGCTGTGGAACATCCACCCAAAAGCAACAATCACACCGAGAGGAAGGAAGCTACTGATGATGCAAGTGAAGGATATCGATATCACGACCTGAAAGATATCTACCTGAAGATCAGCGATGAGATGATAAACATCGCTTACAGCGATACGGACTGCAATGTTGAAACCTTA
The DNA here is from genome assembly GCF_964200805.1 of Pocillopora damicornis. Lineage (NCBI taxonomy): Eukaryota > Metazoa > Cnidaria > Anthozoa > Scleractinia > Pocilloporidae > Pocillopora > Pocillopora damicornis. The sequence continues at coordinate 23,056,332 of NC_142680.1, read as the reverse complement.
GAACCCCTGGAGAGGTCCGTCGTGGAACGCTTGAAAGAAGTCAGGCAGAGTTACCCCAATATCGATGCTCAAGACGTTCTCAAAATATTCGACTTCTTTTGGAACTTAACCTATTTCAAAGTTTGGATAAGCTCGGAGCCTGACTTGAGGCGTCGTATGCTTGATGCAATTCGTGATGATGTTGAAAGTTGGAGGGGCACGATGGACGCCAAGGAAGACTTCCCTTCATCAGGGGATAGAGCAGCTCCACCAGCCATGATGCAATTTGCCAATTTCTTGGACTATAGGAATGTTTTGCCAGCTGGAGCAGTGACACAGTGCTTTCGTAAATTTTTTGCCAACAACTTTGGACAAATTAAGCAACCAGCGGTTGATATAGACGAACTTTCATTGGACTAAATTAGCGCCACATAGTAAGCTTCTGTAACCGAAACAGTATCTCATTGCAGAGTGGAATGTTGGTTTCCGCATGTTTACCTCAAGGGCATTTTGCTTTAGTTAAGGGACTTACCCACAGTTGGCGCACTCTCTTAAGTAAACATATGGCTTAGAACAAGAAACACTGCCTAGGTAATGTACCTAAGAATTTCCTTAGAATTGGCATTGCAAATTATCTAATCGCCAAGTTTTTTTTTTTTTTGTAGACATGACATTTTTGTTGTTAGAGAATCGAAACCAGAGGAAAGCACCGTGTAAAAGGCTCATTTATTTTATGTCATAATAATTAAAATAATATTATTATCAGATTTATTTTTTCTTTTTCTTGCCGCTTTTGAGTAAGTCAAGTCCATTGATGTACTTCTTAGGAATCTTGTATTCATCTACAAAAGGGCGGAAAATAAACTTTAAGTTTGTTAGATATTATGCATAAATTTTGCTCTCCAAATACAACCCGCATTTGCCAGAGAATATTCTGAAGAAAAACCGTAATTCTGCCAATAAATTCCATTGTCCTAGTTAGCAGCATCTATCAATAAGAACATTTTTCATGAGGTGACTACCCTTGGTATAGCACTTTTTTCCTCAATACCCCACGCACATTTGTTGGATTTCAAGAATACAGCTAGATTTCTCCTCTGTTGTATAAACGACCAAACACTAACCTAGAAGAAATTTCGCCAAGATGTCCACTTGGTTTCCTTGCACTAAAACCTGCAATCCAGGCGTAGTATGTTTCCCCGGAAGCTGAGAAACTATAAGGAAAATAAGGAATTGTTACAGGCACGAGATGTGTGAATATTTTAGTATTGTGTCCATAGGATGGAAAAAATAAGACCCTCGATATAAACACGTTTATTACCTGAAGTACTAGATGCAGCCTTAATTTGCACATTGTGAGCAAATTCTTGCGGATCAATCCCGTAGGATTCAAGATTACGGATCAATGTAACCTAAAATTAAAATAACAAGCTGTTATTGAAGCCATATTTAATTTCATTGGCAAAAGAAAGATTGTAACAGAACTCGAATACAACATAAGGATACTTTTCTACACGAGTGTTGCTCAATTCTCGTATTGTCTCACTAACTTCTACCTCGTGAACGAGGATTGGGAATCCCTCTGCGAGAGTACGCCAGACTTAAACATCAGAGTTTGTAAGCGGGGTTTTGAGCGCGTTGCTCAAAGTGTTTATTTGCTTAATACTTTTGAGAGGTGTCTGACGAGTCCTTGGCCAAGAGAAACCATTTCATGTCAGCGATGTCAATTCCTCTGTTAAATACCTTTTTGTTGCCCATTCTTTGTTCCACTTTAATTTCGATAGATTCGATTTTCCCTTTCCTGTTTGGATAAAAATAAAAAAAGCGAGGATGAAATCACTGACTAACAAAACACGTTACTAAAAACACCCGAAAGGGGGGGGGGGGGTTTCACATAATGGGTCACTCAGGAATATTGCTACTCCACCCTGGATGCGAGACGCGGTGGCTTACTGGTAAGTGCGCTGGACTAGAAAGCGAGAAGTCCGGGCTCAAGATCTGGCCTTTTCATCATCCTTTGTCTTTGAGCATAACACTTAACATTCTTTTTACCTCTCCCCACCCAGGAGTACAAATGGGCACCGGCGAATTGTCAGGGAAGCCTGATGAAACGCAGAGGGGTTAACCTTGTGATAGACTGGCTTCTCATCCAGGAAGGAGGGAAGTAGAAATACTCCTTGTCGCTTCATATTATGGAAATCGGGATAAGCTCCGGCTAGATGTGCCACCTGGCTTGAGCACAGACTTAAAGAACCTTACCTACACACTAACCCTGGATCTGATCTTAATCGAGCACTCCTTATTTTGAAATCGGTTGTAGTGGAGTCTGGGGAACATGGTACAAAGGACGAAATCGTGTGATTGCAAATTCAAAGTAAATCAAAATACCCGCGTAAGAGGAGAATGTTTGGAGAAGAGTCTTCCCGAATATCGATGCTGAAAATGTTTCAGTGAGTCAATGAAGATTTTCAAAAAGCCAGTCTTGCTTCTTACTCTCTTATATTGATCATATACACTGGGAAGAACACAACTTCTAAAAATACAGGTTTCACTTCACCTGACTATCGGCTCCTGGCCTGGAAGTGTTATTCGATGACAGTTATTCATTTTCGACGACACTCTGTTGGGGCAAAGGAAGAGGCAACTATTGAAAAGACTGAAAAACTAATCTTGGAAACGAACCAAATGACTTAATTGCGTAGTGAGAGGACAAGAGAATCATTTCCCAAGCACGTTTACATTGTATCAAGGACCTACCGAAGAGTTAATTTATATTCGATCTAGTGTGCTAAATTTCTTCCGATCCGATGAGGTATTGTGAGTAGCGAGACCGCAGTAAATATAAAAAAAAGTTGTGTTAAAGTGCCTTCCAAAGTATATTCGTTTCTTTGGTGTTTCGTTCGACCAACAACTTTGCACATCGAGTTTGGATAAAGTTAGAGAGAGGGAGAGGAAGAGAAAGGAAATTAGTTTTGTTGATAAAAACGTCTCCGAAAGAGAAGGGAAATGATTTTTATTAACCACGAATTCACAGTACAGACACTCATCGACTTTTTGTCATGAACTGAAAATAACTTGATCAGGAATCAACGTATCCTAGCTGACGCCCTGATTGCTGTGTGACAAACTCCTTTTTTCGAACTACCATCAAATATTGTAAAACTCTCTTTAAAACGTCATTCAGTTACCACTGTATAAACTAAGATAATCGCATAACGTGAAAACATGCAAACAGGGCTGATGGGGAACAACAACTCACAATGCAAACACAAAGATGTATAAGCACCTTTCGAAGAGCCGATCCCATGGAAGAACTTCAATATTCTCGTTTTTGTTCAGGAGGATTTTAGTCAGGCTGGGATCTAGTACAACCACTCTGAGAAAAAAAAAATCTTGAAGTTATAAGAAACGTGGGCAATAATTTTATAATTCTACATCGGTAGATTGATACAGTTCATTTGCGAACCAGACATCGATTAGATATTGGACTGAGAATTTTCAGTGATGTCATGTAAGCGTTCATAGTTGGCAATTTTGAATTTCACGTCAGCGTTTGTGAAAAAGAGAAAAGAAAGGATGTGTATATTACTACTCGTCTGGTAGTTTTATGTCCGTAAATACTATCAATTGACATCCATAGTTCTGTTGTATTGCACTTTCCTTGCAAGGCTTCATACAGTTACAAGGCACGATTCTAGAACGTTGGATTCTTCACACTCTGTCAGCCCTTTCTTCTTATAAGTCAAATAATTAGTCAATTTGACATTGGTGCGTGTACGAATTTCGACCGAAAATCACGTCTCATTTGACCCAGACGCTTACACCCGAAAAGATGAACATTGAGTACTGCATCAATTAATTCTGTTCAGGTTATTACAAGCGATTCTGTCCAGTTCTTTAAAGCTGCGCTAGTATAGTGAATGTTGCCAAAGGGTAGGGATGGGAGACATTTTGTGGTACATACCTTTTGTCCTCATTTGACATAAGGTTGTGAGCTTTCACGTAATTCGTCATGGTCGTCCGGACACCAGCATGATTTAAAACATCATTTTTCCTGAAACAAAAGATAGGTAAGGAATGATTTAATACCAGATAATTTTCTGACACAACGATGAAATTTGTAAGACCTTCCTCTTTCAGTGGGTTTGTGTCATATTCATAGAAAATTGATGGAAGTTTTCTATCTTGCTTTTGTGCTAAGGATTGTCATGGAAAGCTTCAGACAGCTTGTGATTTGAAAGCCGTCTGATACGACAGAAAACAGACAAATCTCTATGGAATAAAATTACAATCGAAGAAACTAAGCTGGTGCATGTTGAATAAAGACCTAAGAACCGATACAAACACATTACACCAGCAGTTTTCGTACCATCTTATTCCTTGAATACAGCTCGTTGTCTCATGTCTTACCTGAATCCAAATTCGGAAAATATCGGTAACAATGCTGCAGATACGGAAAACAGCTCTTCGATACATGGAGGCTATAAAGAAGAGCATAACGATCAGTTAATCGACTTGACATATAAGGCTCCGTCCAAGTAACACTTCTTTCTGTAACGCCACAAACCAGGGGAACAAAAGACTCCTGGGTCCAGCAGCTTTCAACTGAATACCAAAAGGAATTCAGGGATTGTACTTGTTTCACTAACTACGCCTTATGATTAGTCCAGAACACTTGTGCCAGTCTCTCGACCAATCATATGCTAGATTATAGCCAATCGCGACTGGGTCACTCGCGTTTTCCCGCGCTTGCAACCGTTTGTGGTTACTACTGTCTCGTGACATTTTTCTTTGCTCTGATTGGCCATTGTGATTACTTTGGTTTCGTTCCACCGCACTCAATCGAAAAGCGCTCTCTATTACGATTTGTAACATCCTGTCAACCGCATCACTTTGAGTTTGGTTGTACATCACGTAATCGAAAACTATTACAAAGCATTCTAAATGTATTCTTACTGAACAGAGGGCGATTCTTTTTCAATCTAATTAGTGCAAACTTTCAGTCGAGTGTCGAAGGCAATCCAGGACTGCTTTGGTTTTACTCAACTTCGCTTTGTGATTGGTCTAGAAAACTCGCGTCATCCTCTCAACCAATCAGATGCAAAGCTTAAGACAATTGCGACTTTGTTATTGGCGTTTTCCCGCGCTTCAAGAGGTTTGTTAGTTCTAACTTTGAGTCCTCATTGGTTAGTGTTGATGTTAATCTTTGTTTTGATTTGTCACTGGTCTAAAGGTGCCGAACGACTAATACTAAGATTGAAGAGAATTGAAAAAAATTTTCCCAATAATAGGAGAAAAAGGCGCACGGTAATGTACTTCTCTCGCGTTCCCATTTGCATGTAGCTTGAATACGTAAATACATAAATTTTTAGAATGAGATTTAAAAAAAACAAAAAAAACTGCTGTAAAACTATATAGAAACAGATAAGACGCACCTCTGTGCTGCAAGAAGAAGTAGAGCTCACTTTATCGTTGACGCTTTCAAAAACCGGCGCGTTTACTTTAAAATCCTTCAGCCTGTTCAAAAGAATGTGTAGTATTAAAATCACGCAGGGAGAAGCGTAAAACATTTTTAACGTGAAATAGAATTGATATTTCAATATCATAATTTAGAGTACATTGACCAAACCAAAAACCTCGATTTACCAATCACATCTCGCATTTTGTGTGATCTTCCAAGCGTGTGATTGATGTTTTGTTTACAACACTTTTAAATCTGGTGCAAAACTGTTTTTAGTCAAGTTGTTCTTGCCTTCCCCATCATCGTTGTTGTTGCCATGGTTGTTGTTCTTGACGACGATGTCGTTGATTTTGTTTTTGTTGATGTTGTTGTTTTTGTTGATGTTGTTATTGTTGTAGCTGTTGTTGTTGACGTTATGTTTTTATTATTGTTGTTGTCGTTGTTTTTGTTATTGTAGATTATTGTTGATGTTGTTGTTAATTTTTTTGTTTACCACTCACTCTGGATTGTCCCAAGTTATACTGGTGATATGATCGACTCCTTTGGACGCCTCCTGTACCGATATCAAACCTCTCTCTTGCATACATTGAAGGAATTTTGACAACTGAAAAAGACGTCGAAGAAGGAGTTCAAATTGGCCTTTTGTCCTCGCCCACTTTAACAAGTAAATGAAGGTAAACGGGTAGGTAGCTTTCCGTTGGAGAAGGGAGAACTTAAATGATAGTATAATTACCATTATGTTGCGTTCATGGCTTGTACGACGTAACTTAACTATATCCTTGACGGTTTTCTACTGCGAACTATCTAAAGTCATGTAGCTGCTAAATATAGAATTTGTCACCCTCGCTATAGTATCTTCCAAGCTTAAAAATACTCCACAAAATCGGTTTTTGGTTAGCTTACAAAATTTTCAAAACTTACTTTTTTGTAGGAGGATTTCTTGATATCCAATGACTTTCCCTCCGGGCTGCGAACAAGGTTAAAAGACGATTACTTACAACTTAACCAAACAAGGAACAGTGTACTAGTATTTAATGACATTTTTATCGTTTGGCAATTTAGCATAAAAATGTATCAGGAGTACGATCTCTGAACGGAAGAATTACTTGAGCTTACTGTAAATGGTCAGAATTTATGCAAATAATCCCTTACTACTAACCGGGAAGGTAAAAGATAACTCCTGAAAAATGAACTGGTCAACACAGGAAGCTCGACTTTCTTCATCCTCAACAAGGCGCAAAAGAAACAGTACTCTAAAAGATCATCCATATTCTCTGAAATAAATATAATAAAAAACGAACGAACAGTGAATTGTTAGCAACTTCAAGAAAGTTGGTGGAATGATTCAAACTCCTCCGCTTCTCAAAAGACTGCGCTGGTTAGAAAACAACTTATCTGAGAATTTCCAAATACCTCTTCATACTTTGCCCCTGATTTTGGGTTTATCACTGCGGTGCAAAGAGATTAGTGCTTTCAAATATGATTACCGACTCTTTTGCTTTTTCAAAGTTATTTTCATATTATTATGTTATAACTTCTATGTTGTAATCAGTGGCTGATCCAGACCTTGAGCTAAGTGGGTGGGGGCGGTTTTTTGTCACTTGCCCTGTCAGCTTTTCTTCCTTCTGCAAATCTTTTTTTTTTACCCAAAATAAGGGGGCCTGGGCCCACCTGGGCCCCTCCCCAAGATCTGCCTCTGGTAATACCGGGGGGTAAGCTTTTAAAGAGTAGCAGAATAATTTAGTTCTTTTAGTTTTTAGCACTTTCAGTTTTGAAACTCTTTACAGTGGCCAATTTATGTCATCAACTCAGTTGATAATACCGAATTACCCTATCGTTTAACACCCCCCACCAATGCAGCACCACAGTTTCTTTCGAAACTTACACCCTTTATTCCTATTTTTAAATAAGCTCAGTGAATCTGGAAAATCTCAAAATTCCATGACTCATAACAAATGAATGGTACATGAAAAGAGCTCACCTAAAAGTTTGTCTTGTGAATTTGTTTCATTTTCAGACTCTAAGAATTCTTGTTCAACTTCATTACTGTCTGCATTTGTAGCACTTGTTGCCACTAGGTCTGTTCCATCGCTTTCCTCAACTGAAATTTCATCTTCTTTTTCATTATCTTTCTGAGCAAAGCTGTCTGGGCTTTCAGTCTCTGTAAATTCGAAATCTTAATGATTGATTAACCCTTTAACTCCCACAAGTGATCAACAAAAAACTTCTCCCTACAATATCCTTACATTATCCACCAAATGGGTGATGAGAATGTTCAAACTAATACCTCCACTGTTAATTCTGACAATTTGCTCAATGAAAAGACAAGCAATTTAGGTTCCATTTGTAAGGAATGTTAACTGCTACCTAGCCTGTAGAGTAGGCATAATTTTGTGAGTGCTCAGTTTTTTCTTCATAAAAATTATGCCCCCCAGCTTTGATTTTAATGGCAGCAGAAGGCTGGGGAAAGAAAGAAATTTTTACCAAGGGGGAGGTTGGCAGTAAAAAATAAGGAGAGGGACAGGGGTGGGGGAGCGTCCACTCTGACTCTAAATCAAACATGGCTGGTTGAATAAACGATCACAAGCTTATAACATTAGCTCGCCCTAATAAGACGCCTGTACAGCAAGCTAACTGCTATATGTACCTTCAACTTCCTTTTGATTGATGTCCTCAGTTTCATCGAGTGACAATTCTTCCATACGATCATTAACATCAGCAATTTCAGCCTCATCATTTATCTCCTCCAGCTGTGGTAACTGAGTTTTACTGCCATGTGCCCTGGTAATGAAAACAATATTTGGTAAATAAAAACCACACCAGTAGTAAACAAATATTTTGCATGCCCAGCATTAAAAAAAAAGTCTGAACAGGTGACTTTTAAATTGCCACTGTATTGTATCACTGACAGTAAGGAGAATTACTACTGAGATCTTCAGAGTAAGACAACAATCATTATTGCTTACCCCCTCTCCCCCTGATGAGATACTTCTCAGGATTGTAGGCCACCCATCCATCCTCCCCCAATATTTCACTGGGTTTTCCCTGTAGTTTACTGGTGGTCATACCCCCTCCCTCCCTCCCCCCCCCCTCAAGGGTCTTGCCAAAGATCACAACACAGTAAACAACCCTTCCTGTGGCTTGAACCTGGATCTTAAAAAAAGACTGATCTAGCAAGCTAAACCCAACCACGTGTCCTCAAAAAAGCAAAATAATCATTGGTAATTATAAATAGTTAATCTCTTAATAAGGATGTATTTACTATAAATAACGATGTACAAACCATAACAGGTCAAGGTAGACGTGTTCAATCTTCACCCCTTTTCCTCTCAATCCATCCTCTAACAAGTCCTTACTGGACACCAATGTTGTTCCAATGGCCACGGGAGCTCTAGTATGAAACAAAATGCATCCTTCAGGAATAAGAACTTGTTTCTAATTTGTAAATTGACCATACCACATTTTATTACATTCACTGATAAACTTTTTCAACTTGCAGCCGAAAAAGGTTAGCTCAGAAAACTCAATATCACTTAACCCTTAACACCCTAAGATCAATATGCAAGTTCTCCATACTGTTCTTTATACATTTCCTATGGTACTGATATGGAGAATTTTTTTACCAATTAAGAGTTTCTTGAGTTTGCAATCATTTCCTTTATTCTAATAACCTTAATGTTTGATTCAGGATGTGATACCATTAGGAGAAATCAGATGTTTATCACTCTTAGCTACTCAGTCTCAAATATTTCATTTGGTTGCAAAATAAGAAGGACAACTCTACCTGTTACCCTTGAGACAAACACTGCAAAGTGTACCTCTCTCAAATCTTCCCACAGCTGAGAGTCCCTCGGAGGGCAGGATGACACCAGGAAGCATTAGGTCTAGGAAGAAGGAACAAATTGGAATTTTAAGAACATAAACAAATAAAAAAAGCTCAAAGAATCTTTACATTTTTTATGGGATCCTTGTGCATTCTTATTCCATAGAATGTTGTCAGTGTAAAATCATTTCATGATCAGTCGCATTACATATAATTTTGTCACTAGGTTTTGCTTGTACATGAGGTCATTGATTTTTACTAGATTTACAGGTTTTGCACCATTATCAAATGTACATTTATATATATATATATATATATATATCTCAAAGATATGATTTTTTCTGACCTATAATTCAGTCCTAAGCATTTTCCTATAATCTTAAATCAGGCAATAAAGTCTGTCAATTAGTTAAATGAGTGTCAAGTTTACAAAATTCAGGTTTCCCTTAAATTTCATTCTGCAGAGATAAGCTCAGTGAAAGAACAGTTTGTTGCCCAAGAACAGAACACGATGACTTGGCCAGGGCTTGAACCCAGACTGCCAATCCCTAAAGCCACTAAATCTCCCCATCCCTACAAGGGAAGTCCTCTGAATTTTCTACTCTTTGCTAAGGAGCAAACTTACCTGCTCCACCCTGGAGTTTTTCAAAAACAGGGGGCCATGTTTTGAAGCTAAGAAGCAGGTCAGGAAATTTCCACAGAGTATAAACTAAAACATGATTGAAATAAATTCAGCTCCACGCACAAATGTGACAAAGACAAATGAATAAAGGGGGTGAAGATTCTAAGGAAACTGTGGTGCAAATTTGGTGAAGGGTATTACAAGATAATTTGGTCTCATCTACTGAGTTGATGATGTAAATTGGCCACTCTTGACCCTTTAACTCCCTGATCAAATTTGTAATTCTCATTACTGTCAATCATACAATTCTCATAATGTTAATCCAGAGAATTTAGTTGTGGATCAATTAATTATTCCCAAATTGATATTTTTCTTTATTCTCATCACTTACTATTGATATTGTAAGGAGAAATTCTGTCTTGGTCACTCATGTGAGGTAAAGGTCTAAAAGTTTCTAAAGCTGATGTTTCGAGAATTAGCCCTTCATCAAAGTGAATAGTAGACAGACATAAACACAAAAAGGAAATATTGCACTTACTGTCAGTGAGATATCTTAGTAGAGATTACTATATATACCATACTTACCTGTTGGGAAAACTTTCTTTTCAACTTCAAAGAATATCGGTTCCCCACTGAGACAAAAAACTGTAACATTCTGTCCAGAATGTGTCATAAGACGCATCACTGAAATTTCCTCTTTGTTTGGAATAATTTCAGTGATTTTGTCTTGTGATAAATTGGGAAAAGCATTGCTAACATCTGATCTCAGTTTCCGCCTGTGAGTTAATACACAGTAACAACATAAACCTTAGTTTACACCTTAACATTAGAGTGTATATTCTCTACATTGTTTTCTATATATTTCCTATGGTGCAGACAAGGAGAATTTGTTTATCAATCAAAAGCCTTTTTGATCGGTGAGCATTTCCTTTATTCTTGTGAACTTTTTGTTTGATTCAGGGATTACATTATGAGGAGCAATTAGATGTGAAGCATTCTTAGGGGTTGTGAGGTATAATTTAAGCAATTAAACTGAATTTAGAGAAAGAGGTTTTTATCTTGTCATGAGCGTGGGACAGAGAAAAAATTCTGAGTCCCCATGAGGAATCCCACCTCAGTCTGAGGTGCGATTCCTCATGGGAACTCATTACGAAAATTTTAGACAGGATCACAGCTTTTCGTTCAAAAAGGCTTCTCTGATTCTCTGAATATTTTAAAGGCCAATTTAGCATAATAATCCTACATAATTTATTTTTCTTTTCATGATATTAGATAAATTTCATCTAATTTCGGACCTACCTTCGAATGGTAGTGCAACATAGTTAATAAAATCTATTTTGTATTGGTTCATGAGATGTTACTCACCGATCGGACCCGCGAATCGCAGTATTGGATTTTACTCGAAAAGGCTTGTGAAACATTTCTTTATTCTTTCGTCAATAACCTTCCATATGAAAGGTTAAAGTGTTGTTTTGGGAAAACTGCTGATACAATGTAATTCCGCCATGTTGAATTTAGCGCGTAGACTGGCACGATATAGTTTCCAGATCTCCATCGCCCTTTGTTTTGCACAACATGATCTCGAGACCGAAATTACGATTATCGTTATTTCTAAATTGGCACCAAATTTATGGATATAGTAATTTCGTGGCACTCTTTACCAATCCTCTTTAAACGTGTTAAATAAAGAGAAGGACTCGGTTCCACTGTCTTACAACATTCAAGATGGCGGAGGAAAGGGGTAAATGTCCGTTCAGTTGTGATCAGCTTGATCTCGACACCAAAATAACGATTACCGTTATTTCTAAATTGGCCCTGAAATAACGAATATCATAATTTCAGTGCATGTCTGAGACCTTCGGGCTCGAAGCTTGGGAACTAGTATTCAGGGAAAGATAAAATGGCGGCTTACGGCGGCGAAGGAAATCTCAGTAGTTTAATATTTAGCGTGAAAAGGCTTGGGTGTTGTGATCTGGTTCTCAAGTAAAAAAAAATCACGGTCTGCAATGGCCCTACCACCTTTTGAACAACAAGAAAACATTGAAACGGTGGTAAAAAGCAGCAAGTTTCGAAGTCTAAACGAAAGATGGGTAAGCTGAGTTTCAGTCAAATATCATGACATTTGGGATGTAATTTCGATACCGAATAAATAGTTCTACATGGTTATACACGCATAGGATTCTGTTGTGTTCACGTGAAGGCCATTTCAGCCATTCCTGCCACTTGTAAGTGGTAGGAAATAAAAGATATGTATAGTTGTTTCGTATTGAAGCCCTGTGAAATCAAAGATTTGATTTATTTCTTCTTTGTTTTAGGTGGTCATTATCCATTACTTTTGGAAGTCGATGCTGATGAGAAAGAAAAAATGTTTATGATTATTTCTTCTCTCGAACATTTTACTATTTAGGTACCAAATAATCTTGATACTGAAGATCATTGCATCCATTATGAAAAAATTACCCTTGATTGCTTTGTCAACTGGAATGTATAATGTAATATACCTTGTGATTTGTGGGATTTTCACAAGTAAACTAGAAATACTTGAAGAGGGTAATGATGTACTTAATGCAGAGCATTTGGTACAAAGTCTGCTATGCTGTAATCTACCTGAAGGTGCTTTTTATATGCTAGTAAGACTTGCACAGCCCAGTCAAAATGTTCTTTAGTAGTAGTCAAGCTGGCTGTTGTAATTATAGGCAGCAGAGGCCAAACCTCATCCTGAAAAGCAGTCTGAAAGGTGTGAAGTCAGTGGAAGATACTTCATTGTAGGTGGCCAAATTGCAGGCTGTCAGCCCATTTTGAGTGAGTAGTTAAACTCAAGATCGGCTATTTTAACTAATTTTATTGAGAGCCAAATCCTGCAAGGCTTATATTCTGTATTAATTTGAAGTGTTACTTTTATGTTTCTTATTTTGCAGTAAGTGGGCTTGTTGTGGCCATTTTTCTCTCAAACATTTTTTTCAGCTTAGTCAAAACGTTTTTTAGAAGTAGGCAAGCTGGCTATAGTAACAGAAGGTAGAGACCAAACCTTGTCCAGACTAGACGCCTAACAAATGTTCTTTGTGGAAAGCCAAATCCCTGGTTACCGGCACATTTTGACTAGGCTATTTGTTATTTAGCTACTCTTATTATTAAAGATTACTGCATTCCTTTTTAATAATTTGCTGCCAATTGTATGCTGTATATAGCTTATGATTTGTGTGATTTTCAAGAGTAAATTAGGAATACCTGAAGATGGTAATGATGTACTAGATAACGTACTTGATGCAAAGCAATTTTGGCACAAAGTGCATGCCTTGTCCTCAGGTGATTTTAACATGCTAATAAGATTTGTTATTCAAATAATATACATCAGCTGGAATGGGAATATTGAAAGAAAAATAATAATATTTAACCATAACAAGTTTTGGTTTTATGTCCAAATTAAGCACTTAGTTGAAGATCACTGCACTGATCAGGCCCCGAAGGCCAAAAAAGAGCTGTCTGCTGTTAGTTTAATTTTTGTCATTTCTATTGATTTATTTTATTTATCAATGTTTCTTTGAGTTATAATTCATTGACCTCTTTCAATAGTGCAGGTTCGCTCATGTAACCTAATCCCACATGTATGTATGTACAATCTCAGTTGAAATTTTGAGTGGCAGGCAAGCTGGCAATAGTAATAGGCAGCAGAGGCCAAATCTTGTCCTGAATAGAAGTCTGACATGTGTGAAATTGGCAGCTATTTCATTGTAGGTGGCCAAATTGTTGGCTGCAGCACATTTTGACCTGGCTGATTGTGTGTGTGTTATGTATGTGTTCTTCTTTTTAGGTGTTAAACAGGTCAAAGTACCGAAAAAAACCTCTGTGATAACTTGGTAGTCTAAGATGTAAAAATTTTTAATAATAAGGTAAAGCTTGATCATTCTTAAGAGTTTGCATCTGTTCTAAAAGTTTTGGGGAGAGTTAGGGGAGCATTATTTATACAAATGTATTTAAAAAGTAACAAAAAAATAAAAAGAACTAGGGCAAAATCCCAATTTGCTTTAAAAGTTTATTTTATTAAGAGCATAATTCTGGATATAGCTTGGGATTTGTGTGATTTTCACAAATTGTTAGGTTGTTATGTAAACTTAATTTACAGGAACCTTGTTAGTTTTCAGCTTCAAGAACAAGTACATAATTGCAGGAAAAGCTTGAAGCTTGAAAAATTGACTGATGAAACTGGAACAGATGTCATGAGATTTGTACAATAGGTTGGCCTGGGAGGGACCAAGAATTAAAGAATTCATTGATTCTCTTACACCTTTTGTCTGCATAGTGTGCTTCTGTAGAGCTTAGTTATTGCTGTAGAAAACGTTTTTGGAGGGCCCTTGAGATCACTCACTTTTGAGCTAGTTGCCCCTAGGGAAGAGGATATCTGTACTTATTATCTCCCTTGGGGGGGGTGAAGGGTTAAAGACTGATTCTTCTCCAGTAGCCACAAGTACCCCTGCATATGGAAATTTTGAACACTATTAAAGGGCTAGTACCCTCATTTCATACTTGAATTTCTAATTTAGTGTAAGTTATGACAAATAATGAATGTAAATTCATCTTGGTTGTACAGGTTATATCCAGCAGTCCTTAAAAAAAATAAAAAGGTATTTTTCTGAATTAAAAAAAAAGTGTTCTTGCTTCAAAGTAAGTGCATGATATGTCATTCAATTAATGCTCTAGCAGAGTTTTTGTTTGAAATGCCAAAATCAACTTCATGAGTAAGGACAAAAAAAAAAAGGCAATAAGCAAATGTTCCTCTGTATCCTTTATGTCAATTTGGGCTGAAAAACAGGTTTTTTTCCTTTTGTAAAAATTAGCTTATTTCACGACCAAAAACGATGCAAACAAGCTGAAACGTTATGTTTTCAGCAAAACAGCGATAGAATCCGCGAAAAAACAATGGAGACAAGCTAACACACAGTGTTCTCAGTAAAATTTGGGCAAACAAAACCTTAAAAACCAAAAAAAAAAAACAATTGCGCTGACTTACCCATTTTTTGCCAAGATAACTGCCAAAACACCGAAAACCCCGGGTTAGGGTTAGGGCTCGGGTTAAGAACGGAACTTTTCACTCCAGTCAAAATGATGCAATTGGTTAACATGGTCCAACCAGCCAAAACAAGATAAAATGGTGTAAACGGTGAAAAGATTTTAAATACGTGACATGGTCCAATCGGAAGAAACGATCTCACTTAGTAAAATGGTGCGACTGGTTAACATGATCCAACTTGATAAAATGATGCCAATATCTAAAATGGACAAACTGGTTTAAATAATCCAACCAGTTGAAATGGTCTAACTGGATAATGCATGTGTAACCAGTGAAATTGGTTCAAATAATTCAGGTAAGGATGGTAACATTAGTTAAAAAGATCCAGCATATTACAGTGGTTCAACTGGTAAAAATAATCATCCAACTACTAAAAGTTATTAAACCCCAATCAAAATTAATCCAACCGCTTCAAATAATCTAACTGATCAAAATTCTTCAGGTGGTTATTTAAGTGAAAAAGGTGACAAAATCTTCTTAAAAATATTTTTGAAGAGGCTTACACCCTTACCCTAAACACTAACCCTACCCCCAAACCCTAACCCCAAACCTTCACCCTAGCCATAACCTCAACCGCAGACCCTCTAACCCTAACACTAAGCCTAAACCCTAACCCTAACCCTAGCCCCACACCATAACCCTAAAACCTAACCCTAAACCCTAAACCCTAACCTATAGCCCTTAACCTAGACCTAACCCTAACCCTAACCCTAACCCTAACCCCAACCTTCTCTATCTATCCTGTAAGTGTACCAGTCGGCCTATCGTTTGTTTTTCAGTAAACTTTCAAGTAGTTACTGAAATTTACAAACATAATACCAAAAACCCTGCAATTGAATGCTTGTAGAAAAATATTAGCGCCAACCCTAAGCATAGCCTCATCCTAGCCTTAACCCTAATTCTAACACTAAACCCCGCTAACTCTAAGCATAATTTTACCCTAGCCCTAACCCTGATTGTAACACTAAACCCCTCTGACCCGAAGCAACCCAAACTCTAACCCTAACCAGGTAATGGGCTCCTGCCCTAACCCTATCCTCAACCCTGACTTAAACCCTTTACCATAGCTTAGGATTGGTTTGGGGTTTGGGTTAGGTTTAGGATAGCACAGAGTTAGAGTGAGCACAGGACGAAATAGCATGATTCCGTAATTCGGAAAAATGAAACTCTATGTTTCCACATCATTCACTTCTTCCTTGGACCTGTTATGTTTCCGTTATGATTCCTGAACGGAAATATGACGACACGTTTCCGTTGCATTTCTGTCAACGGAATATTATCATCGCCTGTTTCCGTTACGTTTCCTTGTACGGATTCAAACTTTTACCGTCAAGTAAAACATATATTTATAAAGTGCTCTACAGTTCTTACACCACGTTACCATGAAGACGTGATCGTTCGAGGACAACAAAGGCAAATTGACGTGCATTAGGTGTGTACGTTCGTAGGAATCATAAGAAGTCCTAGAAGCTTCGATGTTTTACACTGAGCTATGTGCATGTTAATTTTGGAACTGTTTCGAAACCTTACAAAATTGAATCTTTTAAACTTACTCTGTGCTTAGATTTTTAAGCAGCTGGATCATTTGAGCCAGTTTAGTCACTCAAACCAGCAATACAATACTAGGCTAACTGGATAGTTTTAGGGTTAGGGTTAGGATTTTCAAGTAGGCACACGCAGTTGTGTGGATATTGTGGTACATGGAGTTTAGTAGAGTGTAGATTTTAGCAGTATTTGCCAGTGTTGACATATTTATAAAATTATGGTTCCAAAGTGCGTGTCACTGTTGAGAACCCAAGAAAATCATGAGAAAGTCGCCGATGGATTAGCCATAAAAATAAGCCCAACTCTGAGTCAATGCCAAACCACAAGAAAGTTGTGAAACTCGCGCCAATGTAAAAAAAAAAAAACAACTGAGGTTCGAAGTATGGGTCGCTAACATCCTATGAAAATCATGGGAAAGTCGAGGAGATTGGTCATGGTACCAACCAATGCCACTTTCCCATGAAAATCAAGAAACCTGTGGTAACTAGCCAACATATGCTAGAATGACAATCTTTAATAAAATTCATATCTAATAAGGATGTGTGAAATGGCCAATATCGCTCTTGGCCGAGATACTGGTTTGCCGTGTTTTGGCAGTTATTTTGGCGAATATGGTTAAAATCAAATCTGTGTAAAAACAGTAAAATCAACGAGTTATTGAGGTTCGTCAACATAGGGAGGGTCCTCTTAGTCTAGAGAAAAACTTCTGCCCACGGCTAAAGGCGTTAAATTAATAAATTGATATATCTGGGCGGCATATCAAACAGCAACACTAAACTTCTCCTTTCTCACAGCTTTTTCCCCTTTAACATCTTTGTTCATTCCATTTTTTTTAAAGTAAAAACTCGTTTTGGAGGCATAAAGGTCCCTAAAGCAACGTTTCAAGATTTTATGGCGATCTTGTGAAAAACATGTAGTTCCAGCTAGTTTTGAGGGTTTTGGCAGCTATTTACACAAAAAGTGGGTAAAATCAGCCCAATTTGTCGTGTTTCTGACGGTTTTTACGCGTTTTTTCCCCAAATTTTACTGAGAACACTGCGTTTTAGCTGGAATAAGTGTTTTCACATGGATTGTATCCCTATTTTGTTAAAGACATCGTGCTTTTGAATGTAAAATAGGCTGATTTTTGCAAAAAAAAAAGTGTTTTTCAGGTCGAATTGAGCGCTTTTGTCAACTTTTGCGTAAAATTTGGCAAAAACTCGTGCGTTCTGCCGGATTTTGGTGTTTTTAGATAGATTTCATTGCAATTTTACGAAATACATGTAGTTTCAGCTAGTTTGCAGCGTTTTGGGCTTGAGACCGGCAAGAGTGATGGTAGACACTCTTAGCAGAGATAATTGTGCTAGCAGATGTTAAAATTTCACCTGTAAAGACAATAAATTAATTGGACACAAGAAAAAGGAAACTTGATAAAAAAATTAGAATAATGGCGGGGAGAAAAGAGGGCTGCACTAAAGATTATGTACTTGTGTTCTTGAAGCTGAAAATTAACAAGGTTCCTAACAATTTTTGAAAATCACACAAATCCCAAGCTATATCCAGGGTTTTCTCTTAATAAAATTAACTCTTAAAACAAATTGGGATTTTACCTTGGGCCTTTTTTTTTACTTTTTATGTACATTATTTATGTATAAATAATGCTCCCCTGACCCTCCCCCAAATTTCCAGAACAAATGGAAACTCTTAAGAATGATCAAGCTTTACCTTATTATTTAAAATTTTTACATCTTGAATTATCAAGTTATCACAGAGGATTTCTTGGTACTTTAACCTGTTTAACACCCTAAAAGAAGTGCACATATATACTACACACAATCAGCCCAGTCAAAATGTGCCACAGCTGACAATTTGGCTGCCTGCCACAATATAGCTGCCGCTAACTTCACACTTTTCACACTTCCATTCAAGACAAGGTTCAGCCTCTGCTGCCTATTACTATCACCAGCTTGCCTTCCACTCAAAAACATTTTGACTGAGCTCATCCATACATACATACATAAGTGGGAGATTAGGTTACATGAGCGAACCTGCACTATTGAAAGAGATCAATGAATTACAATTCAAAGAAACATTGATAAATAAAATAAATCAATAGAAATGACAAAAATCAAACTAACAGCAGACAGTACTCTTTCAGCCTTCTGGACCTGAGCAGTGCAGTGATCTTCAACTAAGTGCTTAATTTGGACATAAAACCAGAACTTGGTATAGCTAAATATTATTATTTTTCTTTTAATATTCCCACTCCAGCTGATGTGTATTATTTGAATTACAAGTCTTATTAGCATGCAAAATCACCTATGGACAAGGCACACACTTTGGACATAAAACCAGAACTTGGTATAGCTAAATATTATTATTTTTCTTTTAATATTCCCACTCCAGCTGATGTGTATTATTTGAATTACAAGTCTTATTAGCATGCAAAATCACCTACAGACAAGGCACACACTTTGCACCAAAATAGCTTTGCATCAAGTACATTATCTAGTACATCATTACCATCTTCAGGTATTTCTAATTTACTTGTGAAAATCACACAAATCATAAGCTATATACAGCATACAATCAACAGCAAATTATTAGAAAGGAATGCAGTAAATTTTAATAAGAATATTACTAAGTAGTTAAATAACAAATAGCCCAGTAAAATTGTGCCCGTTGCTGGGAATTTGGTTCTCAATAAAATTAGCTAAAATAGCCAATCTTGAGTTTTACTGCTCACTCAAAATGGGCTGGCAGCTTACAATTTGGCCGCCTACAATGAAGTACCTTCCGCTAACTTCACATTTTTCAGACTGCTTTTCAGGAAGAGGTTTGGCCAGCTTTTCTACTACTCAAAAACATTTTGACTGGGCTGTGCAAGTCTTACTAGCATATAAAAAGCACCTTCAGGTAGATTACAGCATAGCAGACTTTGTACCAAATGCTCTGCATTAAGTACATCATTACCCTCTTCAAGTATTTCTAGTTTACTTGTGAAAATCCCACAAATCACAAGGTATATTACATTATACATTCCAGTTGACAAAGCAATCAAGGGTAATTTTTTCATAATGGATGCAATGATCTTCAGTATCAAGATTATTTGGTACCTAAATAGTAAAATGTTCGAGAGAAGAAATAATCATAAACATTTTTTCTTTCTCATCAGCATCGACTTCCAAAAGTAATGGATAATGACCACCTAAAACAAAGAAGAAATAAATCAAATCTTTGATTTCACAGGGCTTCAATACGAAACAACTATACATATCTTTTATTTCCTACCACTTACAAGTGGCAGGAATGGCTGAAATGGCCTTCACGTGAACACAACAGAATCCTATGCGTGTATAACCATGTAGAACTATTTATTCGGTATCGAAATTACATCCCAAATGTCATGATATTTGACTGAAACTCAGCTTACCCATCTTTCGTTTAGACTTCGAAACTTGCTGCTTTTTACCACCGTTTCAATGTTTTCTTGTTGTTCAAAAGGTGGTAGGGCCATTGCAGACCGTGATTTTTTTTTACTTGAGAACCAGATCACAACACCCAAGCCTTTTCACGCTAAATATTAAACTACTGAGATTTCCTTCGCCGCCGTAAGCCGCCATTTTATCTTTCCCTGAATACTAGTTCCCAAGCTTCGAGCCCGAAGGTCTCAGACATGCACTGAAATTATGATATTCGTTATTTCAGGGCCAATTTAGAAATAACGGTAATCGTTATTTTGGTGTCGAGATCAAGCTGATCACAACTGAACGGACATTTACCCCTTTCCTCCGCCATCTTGAATGTTGTAAGACAGTGGAACCGAGTCCTTCTCTTTATTTAACACGTTTAAAGAGGATTGGTAAAGAGTGCCACGAAATTACTATATCCATAAATTTGGTGCCAATTTAGAAATAACGATAATCGTAATTTCGGTCTCGAGATCATGTTGGTTTTGCAGCATCCCGGATGTTATCTGAAGAGCCAAAGTAACAACATCACATCAGCCGTTTACTTTTTGAAATTTATATTTCAAAAGAATACACGTGTGGCCATATATTTCTCACACGTTTGGCTATCTGCCTAAATTCCACTCCGTTTTAAAACCAGTGGTCCTTTATACAGAGAGAAGCAAGCACTGGACAAAGGAAAGCGCGTGGTTTGACCGAAATGCCGGGTTTACTCTGCTGGAAGATGTGAAGTGAAATAACATTTCGTTTCCTTCGAAATTCCATGAGTTCACTTTGAAGTGAGAGAGTAATGGAGACAATGTTGCTTTGGATGTAGTTTCGTCTACACATTTTGAAATCTAGAAGCGGACAATACATTGTGTTGCTGAAAGACTTCCGATTTTTAACTTCGAATTCTTCATTTCATAATTTGTCTATAAAATTACCTTGCTGAATTTCTTATCTTCACCAGCCTTGTTTTGAAAACAAGGGCATTTTTGTCGTTGATTCATCCGCATTGAATCAAGTGAAAGCTTGGTTTAAAACTTTTGAGTACTGCATTCTGTGAAGCAAGTAAAACGGCATTGACTTCTAACGTACATCCTAGCTACCTGGGGCTGGAACAAGTGACTTCAGAGTTAATCGTCCAACTTTCAATGTGTATTTGCAGTCTTTATGCACAACTTGCAAAGAGAGAACGATCGATTTTCTTAGAAGGCCAAGCACTTCTATAAACTGAAGACAACCATAGAATTTCAAAGCGCGTGTACTCATCCAAAACAGCTGAAAATGGACCCAGAATATGAAAGGAGACTTCTACGTCAACCTAATGGACGGAGTCCTCTTGCTAATTCTGTAAGTATGAACGAGGCTTCAGTATTAAACTTGTGTTCCTTGCTTAGATGGTTTTAGCATTAGTAGGTTTGCTAAAGTTTCAACACAGTAGATGTTGCACATTTACAAGTAGGGTTTGGTAAATTTTTAAGAGATCATGTCTTGTGACAACAGAAAATGTTGTGGAATGGCATTGTAAACAAGGTGATATGTTTTTACCACATTAACAATTACAGCATGGGGATATTCCCGTATTACTTATTTTATTGTAATCTCTACTGATAGAAATAAATTTCCCCGTAAAAGCAGATTTTCCTCATTTTTTTCATTCATTTTTCATTCCCTCTTATCCCTGCTTCTTCCAGTTGTTATCACCTTGAAAAGTTCCTTCCTCATTTAAGAGCAAAGGTTGAATGAAATAGTAATTTATTTGGGCTTCCTTCCCTATTAGTGATATAGAACAACAAAAAGAGAGAACTCAGAAAGGTAGAACTGAAGAGAAAAATAAAGGGTATAATGTCGAAACAAAAAAAAATGACTGGTTCTGCTCACACTCAGGGAAACCCACTGTCCATCATTTTGAGTTTATGACATATGTAAGTTCTTCCATGTAATTTTGGCATATTGGAGGAATTACTTTGTCTGATTATCTTGCCATTTTCTTTTCTTTATTTTTACAGCCATGTTCGAGTGGAATAAGGCATTTCAGTTCACCTTATCTGAGCCCATTGAGCTCTCCTAGCAAAGAAAAGTATGGAGACAGGTAAAGAAAGTGTCATGGAATAGTCACTATGCTTTCAATTCATATCTGAAACATTTCTTTCAAACTTAAACATTCAATATGAATGCATTCTTTCTTTAAAAAGTTTCCAACTTGCTTTCCTTTTACAAGGTTTATACCAAGCCGCAGTAGTCCAGCTCTTGAGCTTAATTTTGATTTGATACAAGTAGGTATACTGTTGTTGCTTGGATCTGTACAACCTCATATACATGTACATGTAAAAGGTATAATAACCTTTTCACTCTCATGAGTGACCAAGACAATTCTTCTATTCAATATCAATATGATATCAAGCTGACAGGTGACAAGAATTAAGAAAAATATCAACTGGGGGATTGTAGGTTGATTCAACACAAAATTCTCAGAACTAACATCATAAGGATTATATGGCAGACAGTAAGGAGAATTACTAATGTGTCTTGGTAGTGAGTTACCTTATTTTATAACTTGTAGCTAAGAAAAGCTCTTAGAATCATAAACAGTGCAAACTTTATTCCCTTACTGGACTGAAGATCCTTATTGTATGGAATTGAGCTGTTTCAGTTTCTCTCTCAACCTTTATTCTATGGTCACTTGACAAAATAGCTACATGTATTAAAAACTAAATTAAGATGAGTATTGGTAATAGTGTTGAAGATTGTTCATTTGTTCAAAATCTTCTCAGGAAAATAGTGATCCAGGAAAGAACAGTGCAGTCACAAGGTAAGCTTTATATTCCATGGGTGGTCAATTTTTGCAGGAATATTCTTTGGGAAGAAAATTTGACTCAAGTTGAAATTATGCAGCTTTTGTTTACCTTGTTTTTATCCTGATGTTTTCAAATACATTTGTTCAATCAAAACTACAAAATAAAATGATCAAAAATTTTATCTCTTTCAGAGATGCCAGTGTGGATTCCAAAGGTATGAATTCTTTTATATAATATATATGTAATACAAATGAATCCATCAGACTCAGGCAAGTCTTTTGGTGTATCCCAGTAATGAACACTACTTAAGAAGCAGTGAGGCCTTATTTCCACTATTGCATAAGTAGTGTTTTTCACTGTGAAGATGGCTTTCATATTCATTTCTTAATTCACAGTTCACAAATTTGATTTTTGTATATTCACAGTCATTTATTTATCTCTTCATGGATTTATCACATACCAACATAATGACCAGCTCCCAGTTGGCTTGTTAGCTCATTTGGTACAGCATTGCTCTGGTATCACAGAGGTCATGAGTTCAAATCCTGTACAGGCCTGAATTTTTTTCAGGCCTTAGTTTCATTCCTGCTTGAGTAGTGTTTGTTGCTGCAAAGATCATTTTATATTCATTTCTTAATCTGTGGTCCACATACATGTACCGTAATTTCCGGTCGATTACCCGCGGGTAATCTGTTGATTTTGCATTAAATCCGCGCCACTGCGGGTAATAGGGAGGTGCGGGTTATGTGACAATTTTAAATTCTTCTGGAAGTTGAATTGAAAAAATTTCTCACCTACCTGCGTTTCCACCTCTCAAATGAATTTTATTGTATCAAAAGTGCCACAAAGCGGCACGAAAACATGATGCCAACTCGAGTTTATTTCACGCATAATAAGTTGCGTGACAAACAAATTTTTATCGGCACGCGTGAAAACAAAACCTTGATGGTGACAAAAATAATCCAAGGATATCCAGCGCATCAGTAACAAATTTCCAGTTTTCACTAGCTTGAGCTAAAGAGAATTTTCCCGTTTTAAGGGACTTGTTAGGCCCAGTAGAACAGGAGATATCGATTTTTTTGAGAAATTGCCGACAGTAATTTTAAATCCCAAATGCATCACCAGAATGTTGAAAATAATAGGTGCGAAACTTAACTAATTTCGCGCTGAAAAAGTATTTTAACGACAAATGAACAATGGATATTGCTCATTACGCTCCTACATGCTATAAAAAGGTAACTGACTGAATAAGAATTATAAACCTCGATCATTCGCGATAAGTGTATCCACGAGTCACCAATTAAGTTAAAATGCCTGCTGTGAAACGCCCACGTCACAGTTTTACGTTTGATTATAAGCTTAGAGTAATAACTCTTGCCGATGAAATCGGTAATAGAGCAGCAGCAATAATCAATCAATAAAGTATAAGCTAATATTGACACAGAATTGTGCACATGTCTGAATCGAAAGACTGAAATGTATCGCCTTAATGTCACGTTTTCGCCACCGAAAAAGTTGAATAACAACGTGCGGGTTATCCACCGGTGCGGGTAATCCGTTGACTTTTTTTTTCGCCGTATGCAATAATCGGCTGGTGCGGGTAATCGGCCGTGCGGGTAATCGACCGGAAATTACGGTATATGATATTCATATAATTATTCACAGTCACATATTCAAATCTGTATGTTTCAGAGGGAATGGCTTATCAATGTCTGCTAAAGAATGAACTTCTTGGGGCTGGAATAGAAGACCTTAAGGTGACCTACAGGCATTTGCAGTTCTTTACAGACTTATGTTATTTATTTAATATCTGAGTGTGTACACTTTACAAAAGATTTCACCTGTATTTTGAGTACCATGTATTTAATATGGGTTTCAAAATTATCCCCAGAGCATAATTTTGCCTCTTTTTGGTTCACAATAAGTTGACCTCGAAAGTTACTTGGGAACGGATAATAAATTGTAAAATTATTTTTTTATAAGTGCCTTCTATTTTCTGTGAATTTTTTCAGTTGCTACCTCGAAGATTGTTTTAAAAACACTTGACAACTATTTTTTTAAACATTTTATTTCAGGATGTACCACAAGAGGAAAGAAGAGCACTTTCCAGCAACAGTAATCACATACATAGCATATTCCAGGTTTGAAAATTCTCTTTGACACTTAATGCACAGTTAGCGACAGTTAATGCACAGTCAGATAAATGTGTATCTCTAGCATCACTTTTTACAATGGGAAGGTTCAGTACTATTTTACCCCGCTCCCTCTCCTTCCTTCAGTCTATCCCCCCTCCTACCTCCCATCCCCACCCCCTCCCCCATCCTCCACTGTAGACAGCAGGGTTTGGATACTGCTCAGTTCTAGGGTAATTTACACAAGTGGATACTTTAACAAAGAGGACATATCTGTTTAGAACTCTGTTTATAAATTTCTCATCCTCCCACAGTGACTTTGCCAGTTTTCTTTTCTCTATAGTACCAAGTGAAAAGAAGTAAACAAGATGATACAGAATCAGTAGCTTCCTACTCACTGTCACCTGTAGGCAAGAAAAGGTAACTTACAAACTTGCCTATCTTTAACTTTTTAACTCCCATGAGTGACCAAGACAGAATTTCTCCTTACAATATCAGTACAATATCAGGCAGACAAGTGATGAGATTATAAAGAAAAATATCAATTAGGGGATTGTAAGTTGATCAAATACCAAATTCTCAAAATTAACATTACAAGAACTGTATGGCAGACAGTAAAGAGGATTACGAATGAGATCTTGGCAGTTAAAGGGTTAAATATACAATTTTTATTTACTTAACGATTATAAATGCATATGAAAAGTAGTACAAGCCCTGGGCCTGTGCTTGTTTGCATAGTCAGAGCAAAAATCTCTCTAAACCAGAGGGTGCCAGAGTTTTTTATCAATGGCTGTGTCAGAAGGAAACTTTCTGGAAACTCTAACATTTTGTATTGCTGAAGTAATGAATTGCAATTAACATGTATAACCAAAATGCACCTTTTTGTTTTCTTCTTTCAGTCAAAGACTGTTAAGATCGCCAAGAAAGGTCAGTTATGAACATTTTTTCTTGGTAGCTCATTCAAATTGTACATGTTTATGTAGCTGTTTACATAATGATTCTGTCAATATTTGTTTTTTTTCTTGTAAATTGATCCTTTGTAGCCTAAAAGTGACTAGCATTGAACTTCTCAGGACTTATAATATCACCCCTGAATCACACATTAAGGTCTTTAGAGTAAGGGAAATGATTATCAATTATCAACATATAAAGAAGCCCTTGACTGTCTAACAAATTCTCCTCATTAGCACCTTGAGAAATGCATAGAGAACAGAAGGGAGAATATGTATACTGATGTTGGGGCATTAAGGGTTAAATCAGCAAAGTTTGCTGGGGAACAATTCTCAATACCAATGCACAATGAAAGTTTGTATTCTTTTGTTCTTCTAGTCTACAAGAAAAATTTCCAAGATACCATTTAAAGTTTTAGATGCTCCAGAACTACAGGTTGGTTTAATCTATGTCTGACAGTGAGAGCAGTGCTACTTTTAATTTTTATTTTATATTTTAGCAAAACTATTTTAGAAAAAAAGTCACATTCTTGGCAATGAACTGTGCTGGATTTTTATCTTTCATACTTTGAAAGCCAATATATCTTTTAGTGTATAATTATGTACAATGTACATGCATTTAGTGTTTTGTTTCTTCCTTTTTTTTTCGGTGAGCTGCTTGATAAAAAAATATTCTTTTGATGATCATGCAAAAAAACTGGTGCATTTAATTTTTTCGGCTGGATTGTAAATTTAAGTTGGTCCTTTTAAGAGGAAAAGTAAGCAGTGGTTACTCATTTGATTATTAACAACCGTAAAAGAGCTGTGTATGTGTTTTTTCTTCAGTACTTACTTTCTTTCTCTTTTTTTTTTCTTTCATTTTGTGTGTTTTTTTTTCCTTAGGATGACTTTTATCTCAATCTTGTGGACTGGTCAGGACAAAATATTTTAAGTGTTGGATTAGGAACCTGTGTTTATCTTTGGAGTGCCTGCACCAGTCAGGTATGACAGTTTCTTTCTAAGGATGTTTCTGAAGGCCACGTTTTTTTGTGTGCGTAGTTTTATGCTTTATATGCTCCATTCAGTTTGCAAAAAAACACCAGGAAACCAGAAACAGCATGGCTGCAATATTGCCAAGGTCAAAATTTTGAAACACTGTCACTTGGCTACCAATTAGAATGACTTTGATGAGACAAAGTGATATCTTGCTAAACAAAATTATTTTCTGTAATTTCTCCACAGGTTACCAAACTCTGTGATCTTGCATCTGATGGGGACTCTGTGACATCTGTGTCTTGGTCAGAAAGGGTAAAGTGTAAAGTCAACTTTGATTTTTATCAAATCACGTTGTATGTTGTGCTACCAATTTTCAACCTCTGGGATTTTTTCTCTTTGTGTATAGTAACTATCAATGTTAAAAAGAAAATCAAGGAAGATGGAATAAAGAATCTTGATACCAGACTTATTCAACCAAAACTTAAAAATTTATACGTGACTGAGTGGTGATTTTGTTTGTTTATGAGCTTGTTTGTTTATTTGCAGAGTGGTCTGGTGGCTGTTGGGACTCACAAGGGTCTTGTTCAAATCTGGGATGCAGGTGCCCAAAAAAGAGTGTCTACTATTGAAGGACATACTGCTAGAGTTGGTAAGCAGGCCAAATTTACAGTCGGCACTATTTTTATTGCTTGAAACAGTACTAGTTTTCTTTTGTGTAGTTAGGTCAAAAAAGATCTCTTGCATGCTGCTCAAAACCAATTGAGGCGAATGAGGATATCACTGTACAGCAGGAATATTCTTAGTCTTCGCAAATGAATGCTTTGAAGTGTTGCAAACAAATTGTGACTAGTAAACTAAGAATTTAGAGATTTAACCTTTCAACTCCCATGAGTAACCAATACAGAATTCCTCCTTACAATATTGAAATAATATTAAGTAGACAAATGATGAGAATGCAGAAAAATGTCAAATAGCAGATTATTAGTTGATCCTATACCAAATTCTCAGAACTAACATCATAAAAATGTTATAGCTGAAAGTATAGCAAATTACTAATGGAATGTTGTTGCAAAACAGTTAAATTATGACCATTGTGATCCATAATTTTTTCATAAGATTAATACAAGTGAAGCAGTGGAAAAGATTAAAATCTGTCAAGTTTTTCCTACTTCTGTTGATGTAATGTACTAATTGCTGAATACATAGTTTCATACTAGACAATGTTTCCTATCAAATGTTGTACCATATCTTAGGTGCTCTGGCATGGAATGGTGATGTGCTCTCATCAGGGAGTAGGGACAGGCTGATTCTACAGCGTGATGCTAGAACACCCAATGCTGTGGAGAGAAGATTGATTGGACACAGGCAAGAGGTGGGGCTTCCCCCCTCCCCACTCCCCCCTCCCCCACCCCCCCAAAAAACAAGCCTCCCTCCCCCCTCCCCCCCCAAAAAAAAACAGACAAACTTTTGTCATATTCCATTTAATTTCTGCAGCAATACTCTGTCTTTGATGGTAATTATTGAAGTTAACCCTGTAAGTCCCACTAGTGACCTAGACAGAATTTCTCCTTACTCTTTCAGTACAGTATCAAGCAGACAAGTAATGAGAATAAAGAAAAATATCAATTAGGGAATTATTGGTTGCTCCAATTCCAAATTCTCCAAACTAACATCATATGAATTGTATAGCAGGCTCAAACTTTGAAATGACCTGTAAGGAATCCTCTGGGCTCTGTAGAAGCTGCTCTCTTGTACATGAGTACTGACATGTCTGTCTTTTCTTAGACTAAAGTGACTTTCTCTGTTTCTAATTGCACAACCTGCTGTCTATAGGTTTGCGGGCTGAAGTGGTCCCCAGATCATCAGCATTTAGCATCGGGAGGAAATGACAACAAGCTCTTGGTTTGGAGCATGTCCAGTCTGTCACCTGAGCAACAGTACAGTGAACACTCAGCGGCAGTCAAAGCCATTGCGTGGTCTCCACATCAGGTGTGTACATTATTCAGTGGTGTACTCTACAATATGATGGTACTGAATTTCTACAAGAGTCAGATATTTTGGACAGTAGTGTCCAATTTTGGACAGAAATGTCCAATTTTGGTCTGTAACTAGACACCAGTGTCCAATATTTGACACTAATATCCGATTTTTGACTCTAGTGTCTGATATTGGACACTAGTGTCCAATTTTAGACACTAATTTCTGATTTTAGACACTGGTAGAATCCTGACTCAAAGTGCCTGACTTTATATTGTAGCACGGTTTGTTGTCCTCTGGAGGCGGTACAGCTGACAGGTGTATTAGGTTTTGGAATACATTAACAGGACAGCCGCTACAGTGTGTTGACACTGGCTCGCAGGTATGTAGAATCGTCCCTTAAAATCCGAATCGAAAATTTCTCGGAACTTCTCGAAAGTTAAGCTTCGAAACTCGATTCTCGTTTCGCGATAGTTTCGAGTCGAAACTGTCATCTTATAGCTACTGCTCTGTGGGGTGTTGGGGGGGGGGGCGTAAATGGGTGGACTGTTTTACAGTTATTTGCTGTTTTCCATTCCCCCCACCGTTTACAGTCTGGAAGAGGGGGTGAGCTTCACTTCACAATGACAAATTTTTCCATGATATGTACACCTCCTAACATTCAACGCAATTTTTTTAATTTTGTTTTCTGCCTTGTTTTAGGTGTGCAACTTAGCGTGGTCCAAGCATTCAAATGAACTGGTGAGTGTTTTTTCATCTTTAAAGCAATAATTTCGCACACTAGGCCGGTATTCATTGTATTTATTCAATGCGCCCGTATTAGCGGAAATTCTCATCATTGTCTGTTGTTTTGTAGGTCAGTACACATGGTTACTCGCAAAATCAGATCTTGGTCTGGAAATACCCATCATTAACTCAAGTAGCTAAGCTAACGGGTCACTCCTACAGGGTTCTTTACTTGGTAAGCACATAATGTCATGTGTTCATTTCCTCTTCTTTGTGTGACATAGAAAGCTACGAGGACTATAGATTTCGCACGCGTTATCTTTAGTCACGTTATACGGCTTCTTTGGATGGCAATGAAAGTTGCGAGATCAAGCTTTAGCACGCGTTGTCCTTAGTCATGAAGTACTTCTCCGTTGCGTGGTAATCAGTTGAGAGAATGTCTTTATCACGCTATATCTTAAGTCACGCAATACAAAGCGAATTACTCACTGACGAGAGTTAACACGTTAATCTTAGGCCGTATCACCGGATGGTGAGGCTATCGTGACAGGAGCAGGAGATGAAACTCTTCGATTTTGGAACGTCTTCAATAAAGCCCGCTCGCATAAGGTATGGCTAATTTTCATTTTGTCTTTGGTCGATTGATTTATACCTTGGTATGCTTTATAATTTGTCAAGATCTCGTCATCCGTGTGTCCACGCGTTTCTTCAGATCAAGCATGTTGAAGGGAGTAACTTGTCTATAAAAGTAATTCTGATGTGTTCGCTTAGAGGACCTCTCACCGCCGTCTGTTTAACCACAGGTGACCCAAGCTCTAGCTGTGAGATGATCATCCAGGAGCATTTATTCCTAAATATTCCCATACAGACTTTTATTATTTCGCAAGATGATCATCTCACAGCTGGAGCTTGGGCCGCCTGTAGTTTGACCTGACAGAAGACTCTCGTGTTTGGGTTTTATCTTGTATCCCCCTCTCTGTGCATATCTCTTTCCCCCCCCCCCCTCCCTGTGGGGAACTGTTGAACTGTCAGCTACGTCTTACAAAATTTAGAAAGGGGTGGGGGTGGGGCTGACTTGTAATAAGTTTAGCGGAGTACAGACATAATCCAATTTGGTTCATGACAGCGAAACCGGGAGAGGCTCCAGAAGACAAATATAAAAAAAACCGCGCCCTGCGGTCTGGAAAAAATCTGTTTTCTTATTTGTCTTCAGCTAATAGTTTTGTTTTTGGATACAACAAGATTTTCCTTTCTTAAATGGCAGTTAGTAATTATTAAGTCAATTTCAATTGTTTTCTTCAGGAATCCAAGTCAGAGCTCAATCTGTTCTCCAGAATAAGATGATGTTTGCCCTAAGAGTTGGATCTTTAATGTAACAGTTATTGCGTTTGTACCAGGATACAATAATATGATTATCACTTAAGCACGAGTACTCCGTATTTTTGTGGAGGTAGTTGTCTTCGTTTAAGACGAAGCTTTCTCTCTAAGCGTTACCTCCAACTTTTTCTCTCTTTTTTGTAAATTTTTCGCCGATAAACTGTGTCTATCAAAATGTATGTAAATCAGTTGTCCGATGTTGTAAACTTGGGCTAAAATGCGATGGATTGCATTTTGGACTGTATTAGGGGTATTTCATTTTATTGAAAATATATATCTATACTTGACAAAAGCTGACAACAATTCGTTTGAAACCTGTAAATCAGCTACGTAAATTGGCGACACGATTATAGCTGGTTGCTGACAACTACTGCTGACGTTTGATGTATTTTGCTCTCGAAAGCTAACCACAACTTTCTCTCGTCACGCAATGTTTTGCCTTTTGTTGAGGAGAATTTTGCGATGACCCAGTCACGCCGGCAAGTCCAGGAGTACCTTGTGAGACGAAGAATGATTAGGTGAAATAATTTTAGAAAAACATTTTTTTTAAGGACATTTTACAGAAAGGGTGTAAAAAGGAGTTAGATTGCGTGGTTAGATGAAGTGGAAATCTGCAATGATATATGACCAGAAATGGTGAAAAGGAATAAACGAGAATTTTTCAACCTAGATAAAATGTTAAGCTCCGATTACCTAAACACAACAATGTACCATTGCTTTTTCCTACTTGATTCCCAGGCCCTATGTTCAATTAGCCCTCCTTGGATCGAGAGAGACTTGGGAACGAAGCTCAACCGCGTTGATAAACGCTTACTCTTTACACCAAAGCTGCGCGAACTGAGGGACCGGTCCTTATTTATTTGTGGGGGAGGGGACTGGAGGATTTTGGTTGCGTCCTGATAAAATTTATCTGATCCCCATATAAGGCTCTGTCATATTCTTATGATTCCGCTCTCAATGGCAGTCAATTTTTACATTCTCCCCTTTATATTTACTTTAAAATATATAATTCTAACTACAATAAGTTGACAACGACTTTTGCCGTTTCGTTCTTCCTATAAAGCATGTGATCCCTTAAAAAAATCGCCACCCCCTCCGAGTCAAAAATAATGACCGGCCCCTTCGGGTAACTGAAGTTTTTTGTTCCTGATCGACTGTTGTGATAACCCAAGTGGTAGTTTTAAAACACTCAATCCAAATGCCCCTACACTTCTCAGTCTTATTTTGACGCCGAATTTGACGGCCGTCAATGTTCCTACGGTCGATATCGGTAAACCACAAATGAAAGCACCTAAGGTTATGTAAATTAAAGAAATCCTAATTCCGGCCTCTTTTAAGAAAACTGATCGGTCAGGAAGATTATTTGCGTCTAAAGGCTAATGATCTGAAACCGAAAACAATCGGATAATGTTCCGTTGCGGTAACTTAAATTTCAGCCTGGATTTGTTTCATTTTCAAATGAATATGGCTGCGGCAAGAAGGCATGTTGATGAAGGAGATTTGAACTTTGTTTTGAAGCGCCTTGGGGAGCGAGGAAAAGAAGCTGAGTTAGTCAAAAAGAGAAATGATCACGTCACTGGGCCAACCTTGAAGCGACTAACGGAATTCTTCATGGAATGTACCGAGAATCAAGTCATAGCCCGACCCTATGGGAGTGTAGCTGAAGATTTGATGTGTCTCTCACCCGATGATTATGGGGATACGGACATCATGGTGTTCCCAAGCTCTGAGGCCTTTTTGATTCACGAAGAAGTGGTCGATCATTCACTGAAAAGTCCACTGCATGTGAGAATCAGAGCCGGCGATCATCCCGTATTGCAGTCGTGCCTTGCGAATATTCTCCAAGGATGATCTCAAACACTCTCTTCAAATTGTTGCGAATTGGAAGAACGAGAAAACCAGCCCAGCTTTTACCATTGATTGTATGGAATCGTCTGATACTCTCCACCGACAATTGCAAAACATGACGGAGTCAAAGCGGCTGCATAGTTTGAACAGCGCTGAGTGGGAATGGTTCCTCGGTGCGATATGCAGGGCAAGGGTAGTCGAATATACGAGAGAGCACGCCGCAGTTATGGACGACTTTCTACAGTGTATGAGTGAGTTACAGGAGTCCCTGACCAAACGTGGCCCTGATGATACATTACGAAGGCTTTCCAGCTTACCTACATGAAATGATGTCGAGCGATGTAGTTCAAAACTTCAAAGCCCGAGTGAAAGCTACTGAAAGCCGATCACCAAACGAAAACGTAAGTCAGGCGGAAGTGGTATATTCTGATGTTTCAAGCGTCACGCCACGTAAGGCAGTTGAAGGCGGAAGTAAAACAGAAACTGACGATTATGGAAATAATGTCATGCTATCAAACAACAACCATCCTCAGACGCTTCAAATTCAAGACTCAGAGTCCACTTCCTCCCATGCCATGGAGTACGCAAGATGTCCAAACGACCTTCAGCCTGAAAAAACCAACTAAGGGAGAAGATCCGACTAACCTGACAAGACACATGGCAAAAAAAGATAGCGAGCAGGTTCGAGATGAAACCCAAATGAAACAGGAGACCACAATTGAAAATGAAAAAGACGACCAGACAGGGGAAAGCGAAGACAGATTCGATTTCAAGCCACTTTTGTACCATTCATTCGAGAAAGAAGCAGAAGTCAAAGAGCCGTCTGAAAATGACACAGCCTATTTTAAAAGAAAGACAGGAATTGATCTTGTGCCCGCCCTGAAATCCCGAGGATGGCCGAAGTCTGCACGAGATTGGCTCGAAAGAGAGCGGAAATGGCCTTCCGTCGAAATGGTGAATAAGATCATTGACGAAGGCTACCACCTGGTTGTCAAATCTCCAAAGTACAGTGAAACTCCCGACTGCGACTTCAGAATCTCATTTTCTCATGCAGAGTACCTGCTAAGCCAAGAGATGAATGAAATCCAACGCGAGTGTTACCGTTGTTTGAAGAAATTGCACCGCGCTTATCTTTCCAGTCCAGCAGGTTTGGTGTCATTCCATCTCAAGAACCTCTTTTTGCAAACAATAGAGGAGACTGGTGCCGAGATGTGGATCGAGGACAAAAGAGCCGAATGTATGATGAAGCTCCTCGAAAACCTGCTAAAAGCTTTGAAAGACAAAGACTTGCGACATTTCTTCGCAAGATCCTACATTCTCTTTGGTGTTGATTACATTGTCAAACCCGAAACTCTTGCATCTTTGGCCGAGAAGGTGGAAAAGATTATGGAAAATCCGTTAGACTTTTCCCGAGCGTTGATCCAGCAGAGTGAAGAAAAAAAAGAAAATTCAAAAGGAGACATTCGAAAAACAGAGAAAGCAAGGGGTGCCTTAAACATCAGGACATGGAAGAGCAGCTGAACCAAGGGGCAGCAATGAAAACCTAGCAAACATGGAAATAATGAAAGACGCTGTGTTACACAACCCCCGACAGAGTGGCAACCTACTTCCCAAACATCGATACCATGACTTGCAAGACCTTTACCTCCAAGTCGGCCAAGGGTTAGTGGAAAAGCTTTAAACGGAGACGAAATATATGATCCTCTTGAAAGATCCCTGGTAAAAGATTTCAAAGAAATGATGCAAAGCCATGATTTTCAGACTAAACATTTCCTTCAAATGTTGAGAAACGGCTGGTCCAATGCTTATTTCAGGATCTGCCTCAGTACCGAGCTGGAAATGAGGCGCCGAATGCTTGATGCAATCCGAGGTGATATTGAAACGTGGAAGTACCTTTTGAGGCAGGAAGACCTGGCATCGAAGAAGCCATAGCCAACCGAATGCTGGATCTATCCAATGAGGATCGTTTTGACCTAAGCAACATAGTTCCAGCTGGTGGATTTGTACAGTACCTGCGCATGTTCCTCAGTGGTGTTGCCCACAGGCCACCTCAACCAGCGCATGTGCAGGCGTCTCAAGATGTAGATGATATACCTTTAGACTGAACTGAACCATTAAACGAGGGATATACTACTTCGCTTTTAGGGTTACTTCCTTTAATTGACTGCCTAAGGAAAAATGTGCTGGAGTTTCATTGATGATGCGATGTACCCACTCACGAGACGAAAACAAGTATGCATTTTTCCTTCTGATAAGACGTTTTTTCGCTTTGTAACTGACCATGAACTGTTAAAGGATTTTTTCAAATGTTTCTTTGACAACTGTTGCCAAGTACTTCCAAGCGGCGCTCAATACCGGTTGCATGGTTTTCGCGTTTGATACATATTCCAAGCATGTATGCGTTTTTGCGGTTGGAACTCTTCGTATGTGCCTCAATGGGTTCTATGTATTTTTCCTGTTTTGATGGACTTTGGTTGCCTAAATCTGCCTTTATTTGACTAAAGAAGCAACCTATATAATGCTCTCGATAGTTTTCCTAGACACCAGTCCCGAGTCCATTCCAGGGTTCATTCTAATATTTCCAGCTGGCCTCTCAATACAGGCTGCAAATTGGACACTGAATGCTATTAAAAGGGGAAAGCCGAAAAGCTCAAAGAGTTTGGTATTGATAACGTGAAAACCGACTTCAAATATGGCCAAATTCGCCAAACCAAAGTTTTTGACGTCCTCGTCTCCAGCCCCTACCCCCCCACTCTTTTCCCTTATTCCCCTTATTCAACATGTCCTCCTCACCTAAATTATCTGATATCAATAATTGCTAATATGAACTAAATTATCAGATATGTATAATCTAAATGAAGTGTGTAGCACTGGTACCTAAGAAGGTATGTCCGATAGAGGACTGGGTTTCATTCCTGTAAAACATGGCGGAATCCACGGAATCAAGTGAGTAATGACCCTTTTTGACGTTTTTCAGCAAAAGCGTTCCTTTTCCTCTTGAGTTGTACTATTTATTTTGAAAATGAAATTCATCTAGATCGTGGCAAAAAACGAAAAAAGCGACCTACGCTTTTAGAGGTGCTGGAAACAGCTCGAAAAATACTGAGAAGAGATGACCACGGGCAACCCTCTCCTTCTGCATCAACTGGCACGGTTATGAGAACTCGAGCCCCGGCAGTGTACCATTTTTCGAAAGATTCACGTACAGGACGACGCAAGACTCACTGCCAATATCGCCCAAGAAGCAGTGCAGCAGCCAGCGAAAACGTACTTCAGCCGACAGACGTCGGACTCGCGAATGATACCGACGTTCTAGGTATTAACACTAGTATTAATCAATCCTAAATTAGCTTGAGTGATGTAGTACATGTATATCTTTAAGCTTAATTATTAAGATCGGGTGAAGATGTAAGCTTCTTTATTAACTCGATAATTAAGTTCTTCTGCGAGGGAGTTTTAATAAACCTTCTTCTTCTTCTTCTTCTTTTTCCTCTTCTCCTTCTTCTTCTTCTTCTTCTTCTTCTTCTTCTTCTTCTTCTTCTTCTTCTTCTTCTTCTTCTTCTTCTTCTTCTTCTTCTTCTTCTTCTTCTATAATGTATAATGTATAATAATAATAATAATAATAATTATTATTATTATTATAGTAATGATGATGATGATGATAATGATGATAATAATATTAATGACAATAATAATTGAGATTTATATAGCGCAAGTTCCATATACCCTCACAAATAGAAGAGAGCTGAGAAGGCTATAATTTTGTTCCTGCCAAAGCCAGTAAATTCTTTGATAATAATTTTAGTATCCTAAATTAATGCTGTTTTTAAAAGTGTATTCTTTAATTTAACTGTTTCATCATGTAAACCAAATAAACTACCAAATTTTGTTAAGTTTATCATATTGGAGGTGTAAAGATATACACATGGGTATAGAAAACAAGTTTGTTCTGGTCATTACAGCAAAATCTTAAAAAAGTTGCATTGCCACCCAATTTTTTAGACATTGATTCCTGTTTGGACAGCGGTGTGGATCCGCCATCATCCTCAGCTGAAACAAGTATGAATTTTTTTGTCATCTATTATTATTATTATTATTATTATTGTTGTTGTTGTTGTTGTTATTATTATTATTATTATTATTATTATTATTATTATTATTATTACAAAGTTTCATCTGTTGCTAGTTCACTTTTATGTTTGCAATAGTTAATTTTGATTTCAAAATTACATTGATAAACATTTAGTGGATCTCAGTTTAAATGTAAAACAGCAAGTTGTAGTGGCTTTATAATAATGCATTAGATGAGAAAGGTATTTTGTAGCCTTGTTGCTTTTATTAGATATCTTTATCATTTATTGTCATCATCATCAGTCATCAATATTATTCAACAGTTCAAAAACTATCCAAAGAGTTGGAAAACATAATCGTTGCATTGTTATTAATTTAAGGGGTAAGATTTTAATTCATTCATGTTTTTTAATACTAAGCATAGAAAACTCTGCTACAGTCATATCAAAACTATTATTTAAAGTATCATTTGTTGTTTATAAAATTATGCAGTTAATTGAGTGAGTGAACCACACAACTGAACAGGCTATGTAACACTTCATTGCATGTTAGCCTTACAAGAAATTCAAATACTTAGAAAATTGTCACATCAATTGTAGTAAATGTTGTTAAATATCACAAGGTACCTTTTGACATTTTGGCATTTGAGTCTTCTCCTCTCTTTTTAGGTGGGTTTGATATGAACCATGTCCTGTTTAGATGCCTTCAGTGCCAAAAAGACCTACCCACATCCAATCCAGTTGTTGTTACTCAGCTTGGATTTTGGCCTGGTAGTGTCAGCAACATGACCTATGTTTTTGATCCAGAGGTTTTTTTACACTGGGATCTGTTCCAGAAGGAAAGTCCTGGTTGTTCCAAGAGATCTTATCTTACATCTCTGGAACAGTTTTCTTTAAGAAAAGGAAGGGTATGTTTTTCCTACAATGCTGAGTACTAAATTATTAAAACCCCTTTTCTTTGCATTAAGGCCCTATTTCCCTCTTAGGGAAAAGGAAATGATGATGATGATGATGATGATGATGATGATTCTATGAATTAACTGCATGAAGCAGATATCATATTATATAATTATATTCGTGGTTATAGTCAACTACCTCTTAACAGACGCCTCTATAGGATGGACACATTTCATAGACGGACACCTTCTGTTTGTCCCGTACTGTAACTAAACGCCTTATAAGACAGACACCTCTCCAAGACGGACAACCTCCACTTTAAAAACCCTCAATGGACACTTGTGAAATATAGTTTTATGTGAATAATACCTCAAAACAGAAATGTACGTACTGAATATGAAAAGAAATCACTATTTAGAGAAGCAAATTTTTTGTCACGTAACTAAATATGTCAAGAAGAATTAGTCAGGGCGTTGACAATTTCAAACATTCATTTTCATCTCAGCCTGGCCCTTTGTTGTTAAAGTCATTGAAATTTCTTGCAAATTATCCTGCAAGTGCAAGTCATTTTCGCTTACCAATAATATATATTTTATTTCATGTCTTTTAGGTTGGAACCATCAACAGTAATTCCTTTTCATGTGCTTTTAAGGAGTGGAAATATTGCCAGTCAGCATGATCTCGACACCAAAATAACGATTATCATTATTTCTAAATTGGCACTGAAATAACAAATAGCATAATTTCAGTGCATGTGTGAGACCTTCGGGCTCGAAGCTTGGGAACTAGTATCCAGGGAAAGATAAAATGGCGGTGAAGGAAATCTCAGTAGTTTAATATTTTAGCGTGAAAAGGCTTGGGTGTTGTGATCTGGTTCTCAAGTAAAAAAAAAATCACGGTCTGCAATGGCCCTACCACCTTTTGAACAACAAGAAAACATTGAAACGGTGGTAAAAAGCAGCAAGTTTCGAAGTCTAAACGAAAGATGGGTAAGCTGAGTTTCAGTCAAATATCATGACATTTGGGATGTAATTTCGATACCGAATAAATAGTTCTACATGGTTATACACGCATAGGATTCTGTTGTGTTCACGTGAAGGCCATTTCAGCCATTCCTGCCACTTGTAAGTGGTAGGGAAATAAAAGATATGCATACTTGTTTCGTATTGAAGCCCTGTGAAATCACAAATTTGATTTATTTCTTCTTTGTTTTAGGTGGTCATTATCCATTACTTTTGGAAGTCGATGCTGATGAGAAAGAAAAAATGTTTATGATTATTTCTTCTCTCGAACATTTTACTATTTAGGTACCAAATAATCTTGATACTGAAGATCATTGCATCCATTATGAAAAAATTACCCTTGATTGCTTTGTCAACTGGAATGTATAATGTAATATACCTTGTGATTTGTGGGATTTTCACAAGTAAACTAGAAATACTTGAAGAGGGTAACGATGTACTTAATGCAGAGCATTTGGTAAAAAGTCTGCTTTGCTGTAATCTACCTGAAGGTGCTTTTTATATGCTAGTAAGACTTACACAGCCCAGTCAAAATGTTTTTGAGTAGTAGACAAGCTGGCTGTAGTAATTATAGGCAGCAGAGGCCAAACCTCTTCCTGAAAAGCAGTCTGAAAAGTGTGAAGTTAGCGGAAGGTACTTCATTGTAGGCGGCCAAATTGTAAGCTGCCAGCCCATTTTGAGTGAGCAGTAAAACTCAAGATTGGCTATTTTAGCTAATTTTATTGAGAACCAAATTCCCAGCAACGGGCACATTTTTACTGGGCTATTTGTTATTTAACTACTTGGTAATATTCTTATTAAAATTTACTGCATTCCTTTCTAATAATTTGCTGCTGATTGTATGCTGTATATAGCTAACGATTTGTGTGATTTTCACAAGTAAATTAGAAATACCTGAAGATGGTAATGATGTACTAGATAATGTGCTTGATGCAAAGCTATTTTGGTGCAAAGTGTGTGCCTTGTCCGTAGGTGATTTTGCATGCTAATAAGACTTGTAATTCAAATAATACACATCAGCTGGAGTGGGAATATTAAAAGAAAAATAATAATATTTAGCTATACCAAGTTCTGGTTTTATGTCCAAATTAAGCACTTAATTATTGAAGATCACTGCACTGCTCAGGTCCAGAAGGCTGAAAGAGTACTGTCTGCTGTTAGTTTGATTTTTGTCATTTTTATTGATTTATTTTATTAATCAATGTTTCCTTGAATTGTAATTCATTGTTCTCTTTTAATAGTGCAGGTTCACTCATGTAACCTAATCTCCCACATATGTATGTATGTATGTATGAGCTCAGTCGAAATGTTTTTGAGTGGAAGGCAAGCTGGTGATAGTAATAGGCAGCAGAGGCTGAACCTTGTCTTGAATGGAAGTGTGAAAAGTGTGAAGGTAGTGGCAGCTATATTGTGGCAGGCAGCCAAATTGTCGGCTGTGGCACATTTTGACTGGGCTGATTGTGTGTAGTATATATGTGCACTTCTTTTAGGGTGTTAAACAGGTTAAAGTACCAAGAAATCTTCTGTGATAACTTGATAATTCAAGATGTAAAAATTTTAAATAATAAGGTAAAGCTTGATCATTCTTAAGAGTTTCCATTTGTTCTGGAAATTTGGGGGAGAGTCAGGGGAGCATTATTTTTACATAAATAATGTACATAAAAAGTAAAAAAAAAAGGACCAAGGTAAAATCCCAATTTGTTTTAAGAGTTGATTTTATTAATAGAAAACCCTGGATATAGCTTGGCATTTGTGTGATTTTCAAAAATTGTTAGGAACCTTGTTAATTTTCAGCTTCAAGAACACATGTACATAATCTTTAGTGCAGCCCTCTTTTCTCCCCGCCATTATTCTAATTTTTTTTATCAAGTTTCCTTTTTCTTGTGTTCAATTAATTTATTGTCTTTACAGGTGAAATCTTAATATCTGCTAGCACAATTATCTCTGCTAAGAGTGTCTACCATCACTCTTGCCGGCCTCAAGCCTAAAACGCTGCAAACTAGCTGAAACTACATGTATTTCGTAAAATTGCAATGAAATCTATCTAAAAACAACAAAATCCGGCAGAACGCACGAGTTTTTGCCAAAATTTACGCAAAAGATGACAAAAGCGCTCAATTCGACCTGAAAAACACTTATTTTTTTGGCAAAAATCAGCCTATTTTACATTCAAAAGCACGATGTCTTTAACAAAATAGGGATACAATCCATGTGAAAACACTCATTCCAGCTAAACCGCAGTGTTCTCAGTAAAATTTGGGGAAAAAACGCGTAAAAACCGTCAGAAACACAAGAAATTGGGCTGATTTTACCCACTTTTTGTGTAAATAGCTGCCAAAACCCTCAAAACTAGCTGGAACTACATGTTTTTCACAAGATCGCCATAAAATCTTGAAACGTTGCTTTAGGGACCTTTATGCCTCCAAAACGAGTTTTTACTTTAAAAAAAATGGAATGAACAAAGATGTTAAAGGGGAAAAAGCTGTGAGAAAGGAGAAGTTTAGTGTTGCTGTTTGATATGCCGCCCAGATATATCAATTTATTAATTTAACGCCTTTAGCCGTGGGCAGAAGTTTTTCTCTAAACTAAGAGGACCCTCCCTATGTTGACGAACCTCAATAATTCGTTGATTTTACTGTTTTTACACAGATTTGATTTTAGCCATATTCGCCAAAATAACTGCCAAAACACGGCAAACCAGTATCTCATCCAAGAGCGATATTGGCCATTTCACACATTCTTATTAGATATGAATTTTATTAAAGATTGTCATTCTAGCATATGTTGGCTAGTTTCCACAGCTTTCTTGATTTTCATGGGAAAGTGGCATTGGTTGGTACCATGAACAATCTCCTCGACTTTCCCATGATTTCCATAGGATGTTAGCATCGACCTATACTTCGAACCTCAGTTGTTTTTTTTTTTTTTTTTACATTGGCGCGAGTTTCACAACTTTCTTGTGGTTTGGCATTGACTCAGAGTTGGGCTTATTTTTATGGCTAATCCATCGGCGACTTTCTCATGATTTTCTTGGGTTCTCAACAGTGACACGCACTTTGGAACCATAATTTTATAAATATGTCAACACTGGCAAATACTGCTAAAATCTACACTCCACTAAACTCCATGTACCACAATATCCACACAACTGCGTGTGCCTACTTGTAAATCCTAACCCTAACCCTAAAACTATCCAGTTAGCCTAGTATTGTATTGCTGGTTTGAGTGACTAAACTGGCTCAAATGATCCAGCTGCTTAAAAGTCTAAGCACAGAGTAAGTTTAAAAGATTCAATTTTGTAAGGTTTCGAAACAGTTCCAAAATTAACATGCACATAGCTCAGTGTAAAACATCGAAGCTTCTAGGACTTCTTATGATTCCTACGAACGTAAACACCTAATGCACGTCAATTTGCCTTTGTTGTCCTCGAACGATCACGTCTTCATGGTAACGTGGTGTAAGAACTGTACAGCACTTTATACATGACAGGACGGATAATGCATGCACTGTAAGTACCTCCCGTTGTTCCATACAAAGCCTTAGAAAAGTTTTCTAAGGCTTTGTATGGGACAACGGGAGGTACTTACAGTCCACACGTTTTTCCGTCCTGTCATGATATATGTTTTACTTGACGGTAAAAGTTTGAATCCGTACAAGAAAACGTAACGGAAACAGGCGACGATAATATTCCGTTGACAGAAATGCAACGGAAATGTGTCGTCATATTTCCATTCAGGAATCATAACGGAAACATAACAGGTCCAAGGAAGAAGTGAATGACGTGGAAACATAGAGTTTCATTTTTCCGAATTACGGAATCATGCTATTTCGTCCTGTGCTCACTCTAACTCTGTGCTATCCTAAACCTAACCCAAACCCCAAACCAATCCTAAGCTATGGTAAAGGGTTTAATTCAGGGTTGAGGATAGGGTTAGGGCAGGAGCCCATTACCTGGTTAGGGTTAGAGTTTGGGTTGCTTCGGGTCAGAGGGGTTTAGTGTTACAATCAGGGTTAGGGCTAGGGTAAATTATGCTTAGGGTTAGCGGGGTTTAGTGTCAGAATTAGGGTTAAGGCTAGGGTGAGGCTATGCTTAGGGTTGGCGTTAATATTTTTCTACAAGCATTCAATTGCAGGGTTTTTGGTATTGCGTTTGTAAATTTCAGTAACTACTTGAAAGTTTACTGAAAAACAAACGATAGGCCGACTGGTACACTTACAGGATAGATAGAGAAGGTTGAGGTTAGGGTTAGGGTTAGGGTTAGGGTTAGGGTTAGGTCTAGGTTAAGGGCTATAGGTTAGGGTTTAGGGTTATGTTTTAGGGTTATGGTGTGGGGCTAGGGTTTGGGATTAGGGTTAGGGTTAGGGTAAGGGTTTGGGCTTAGTGTTAGGGTTAGAGGGTCTGCGGTTGAGGTTAGGGCTAGGGTGAAGGTTTGGGGTTAGGGTTTGGGGGTAGGGTTAGAGTTTAGGGTAAGGGTGTAAGTCTCTTCATAAATATTTTCAAGGAGATTTTGTCACCTTTTTCACTTAAATAACCACTTGAAGAATTTTTACCAGTTGGATTATTTGAAGCGGTTGGATTAATTTTGATTGGGGTTCAATAACTTTTAGTAGTTGGATGATTATTTTTACCAGTTGAACCACTGTAATATGCTGGATCTTTTTAACTAATGTTACCATTCTTACCAGGTTGATTACTTGAATTATTTGAACCAATTTCACTGGTTACACATGCATTATCTAGTTAGACCATTTCAACTGGTTGGATCAGTTTGTTCATTTTAGATATTGGCATCATTTTAACAAGTTGGATCATGTTAACCAGTTGCACTATTTTACTAAGTGAGATCGTTTCTTCCAATTGGACCATGTCACGTA
Source organism: Pocillopora damicornis (assembly GCF_964200805.1). Lineage (NCBI taxonomy): Eukaryota > Metazoa > Cnidaria > Anthozoa > Scleractinia > Pocilloporidae > Pocillopora > Pocillopora damicornis. The sequence goes on along the minus strand of NC_142680.1, from coordinate 23,012,753 downwards.
ATTAAAATCTTTTCACCGTTTAAACCATTTTATCTTGTTTTGGCTGGTTGGACCATGTTAACCAGTTGCATCATTTTGACTGGAGTGAAAAGTTCCGTTCTTAACCCTGGCCCTAACCCTAACCCGGGGCTAGGGTTAGGGTTAGGATAGCTCACAGCTAGAGTTAGAGTTAGGGCTTGGGTAGGGTGCGATTATGATTAGGCTGAGGGTCACAATTTTTTCTGAAAACATCCAATTTTTTTTTTGGTATTGTGTTTGGCTCTAAACTTTAACAACTACTTGAAAGTTTGCTTGAAATCAAAATATACCATTTTTTGCCAAAATAACTGCCAAAATGCGCAATTCGGGCCTTTTTATTAATTTACACTGGGTTTAAGCTTGGTTTTTGTGTTTTCCCACAGACTCTTGCACTATTTTGCTGAGAACATTGTGTTTTAGCTTTTTTGCAGCGTTTTTAAAACTGAAATAAGCTTATTTTTGCAAAAATAAAGAAACGTGTTTTTCAGTCGAATTGAGTGTTTTTGTCAACTTTAGCGAAAAATTTTGCAAAAATCGTACATTTCTGCCGTATTTTGGAGTTTTTAGACAGATTTCGTCGCGATCTTGTGAAAAACATGTAGTTTCAAGCTAGTTTTCAGTGTTTTGGCAGTTATCTTGGCCCAAAATGGGTACGTCAGTGCATTTTTTTTTTTTGGTTTTTAAGGTTTTTTTGCCCAAATTTTACTGAGAACACTGTGTGTTAGCTTGTCTCCATTGTTTTTTCGCAGATTCTATCGCTGTTTTGCTGAAAACATAACGTTTAAACTTGTTTGCATCGTTTTTGGTCGTGAAATAAGCTAATTTTTGCAAAAGGAACAAAAACGTGTTTTTCAGCCCAAATTGACATAAAGGATACAGAAGAACATTTTCTTATTGCCCTTTTTTTTTGTCCTTACTCGTGAAGTTGATTTTGGCATTTCAAACAAAAACTCTGCTAGAGCATTAATTGAATGACATATCATGCACTTACTTTGAAGCAAGAACACTTTTTTTTTAATTCAGAAAAATACCTTTTTATTTTTTTTAAGGACTGCTGGATACAACCTGTACAACCAAGATGAATTTACATTCATTATTTTTCATAACTTACACTAAATTAGAAATTCAAGTGTGAAATGAGGGTACTAGCCCTTTAATAGTGTTCAAAATTTCCATAGGCAGGGGTACTTGTGGCTACTGGAGAAGAATCAGTGTCTTTAACCCTTAACACCCCCCCCCCTAAAGGGAGATAATAAGTACATATATCCTCTTCCCTAGGGGCAACTAGCTCAAAAGTGAGTGATCTCAAGGGCCCTCCAAAAACGTTTTCTACAGCAATAACTAAGCTCTACAGAAGCACACTATGCAGACAAAAGGTGTAAGAGAATCAATGAATTCTTTAATTCTTGGTCCCTCCCAGGCCAACCTATTGTACAAATCTCATGACATCTGTTCCAGTTTCATCAGTCAATTTTTCAAGCTTCAAGCTTTTCCTGCAATTATGTACTTGTTCTTGAAGCTGAAAATTGACAAGGTTCCTGTAAATTAAGTTTACATAACAACCCAACAATTTGTGAAAATCACACAAATCCCAAGCTATATCCAGAATTATGCTCTTAATAAAATAAACTTTTAAAGCAAATTGGGATTTTGCCCTAGTTCTTTTTATTTTTTTGCTACTTTTTAAATACATTTGTATAAATAATTCCCCCCTAACTCTCCCCAAAACTTTTAGAACAGATGCAAACTCTTAAGAATGATCAAGCTTTACCTTATTATTAAAAATTTTTACATCTTAGACTACCAAGTTATCACAGAGGTTTTTTTCGGTACTTTGACCTGTTTAACACCTAAAAAGAAGAACACATACATAACACACACAATCAGCCAGGTCAAAATGTGCTGCAGCCAAAAATTTGGCCACCTACAATGAAATAGCTGCCAATTTCACACATGTCAGACTTCTATTCAGGACAAGATTTGGCCTCTGCTGCCTATTACTATTGCCAGCTTGCCTGCCACTCAAAATTTCAACTGAGATTGTACATACATACATGTGGGATTAGGTTACATGAGCAAACCTGCACTATTGAAAGAGGTCAATGAATTATAACTCAAAGAAACATTGATAAATGAAATAAATCAATAGAAATGACAAAAATTAAACTAACAGCAGACAGCACTTTTTTGGCCTTCGGGGCCTGATCAGTGCAGTGATCTTCAACTAAGTCCTTAATTTGGACATAAAACCAAAACTTTTTATGGTTAAATATTATTATTTTTCTTTCAATATTCCCATTCCAGCTGATGTATATTATTTGAATAACAAATCTTATTAGCATGTTAAAATCACCTGAGGACAAGGCATACACTTTGTGCCAAAATTGCTTTGCATCAAGTACGTTATCTAGTACATCATTACCATCTTCAGGTATTTCTAATTTACTCTTGAAAATCACACAAATCATAAGCTATATACAGCATACAATTGGCAGCAAATCATTAAAAAGGAATGCAGTAATCTTTAATAATAAGATTACTTAGTAGCTAAATAACAAATAGCCTAGTCAAAATGTGCCATTAACCAGGGATTTGGCTGTCCACACAGAACATTTGTTAGGCGTCTAGTCTGGACAAGGTTTGGTCTCTACCTTCTATTACTATAGCCAGCTTGCATACTTCTAAAAAACATTTTGACTAAGCTGAAACTTGCTGCTTTTTACCACTGTTTCAATGTTTTCTTGTTGTTCAAAAGGTGGTAGGGCCATTGCAGACCGTGATTTTTTTTTTACTTGAGAACCAGATCACAACACCCAAGCCTTTTCACGCTAAAAAATATTAAACTACTGAGATTTCCTTCGCCGCCATTTTATCTTTCCCTGGATACTAGTTCCCAAGCTTCGAGCCCGAAGGTCTCACACATGCACTGAAATTATGCTATTTGTTATTTCAGGGCCAATTTAGAAATAACGATAATCGTTATTTTGGTGTCAAGATCATGCTGACTGGCAATATTTCCACTCCTTAAAAGCACATGAAAAGGAATTACTGTTGATGGTTCCAACCTAAAAGACATGAAATAAAATATATATTATTGGTAAGCGAAAATGACTTGTACTTTCAGGATAATTTGCAAGAAATTTCAATGACTTTAACAACAAAGGGCCAGGCTGAGATGAAAATTTTGTCCACGAACATGGTAACAAGTAAGAGAGGGAACATTCAGGGAAATTTAGTTTGCCTTACAGTAACTATACATCAAGTTTTTTCAAATAAAAAGAATAAACTTATAGAGGTAACATGAGACCAGCAATTCTGAGATAATAAAGCTTAACTGAAGATGCTGATGCACAATGAATACACAACTGTATTTAGTGTGTTTTAAGTCATAAAAACTACAAACTGGAACACAATATTATTGGAAAATTCATTGCTTTTGTGCGAATGTTTGAAATTGTCAACGCCCTGACTAATTCTTCTTGATATATTTAGTTACGTGACAAAAAATTTGCTTCTCTAAATAGTGATTTCTTTTCATATTCAGTACGTACATTTCTGTTTTGAGGTATTATTCACATAAAACTATATTTCACAAGTGTCCATTGAGGGTTTTTAAAGTGGAGGTTGTCCGTCTTGGAGAGGTGTCTGTCTTATAAGGCGTTTAGTTACAGTACAGGACAAACAGAAGGTGTTCGTCTATGAAATGTGTCCATCCTATAGAGGCGTCTGTTAAGAGGTAGTTGACTATAACCACGAATATAATTATATAATATGATATCTGCTTCATGCAGTTAATTCATAGAATCATCATCATCATCATCATCATCATCATCATCATCATTTCCTTTTCCCTAAGAGGGAAATAGGGCCTTAATGCATAGAAAAGGGGTTTTAATAATTTAGTACTCAGCATTGTAGGAAAAACATACCCTTCCTTTTCTTAAAGAAAACTGTTCCAGAGATGTAAGATAAGATCTCTTGGAACAACCAGGACTTTCCTTCTGGAACAGATCCCAGTGTAAAAAAACCTCTGGATCAAAAACATAGGTCATGTTGCTGACACTACCAGGCCAAAATCCAAGCTGAGTAACAACAACTGGATTGGATGTGGGTAGGTCTTTTTGGCACTGAAGGCATCTAAACAGGACATGGTTCATATCAAACCTACCTAAAAAGAGAGGAGAAGACTCAAATGCCAAAATGTCAAAAGGTACCTTGTGATATTTAACAACATTTACTACAATTGATGTGACAATTTTCTAAGTATTTGAATTTCTTGTAAGGCTAACATGCGATGAAGTGTTACATAGCCTGTTCAGTTGTGTGGTTCACTCACTCAATTAACTGCATAATTTTATAAACAACAAATGATACTTTAAATAATAGTTTTGATATGACTGTAGCAGAGTTTTCTATGCTTAGTATTAAAAAACATGAATGAATTAAAATCTTACCCCTTAAATCAATAACAATGCAACGATTATGTTTTCCAACTCTTTGGATAGTTTTTGAACTGTTGAATAATAATTGATGACTGATGATGATGACAATAAATGATAAAGATATCTAATAAAAGCAACAAGGCTACAAAATACCTTTCTCATCTAATGCATTATTATAAAGCCACTACAACTTGCTGTTTTACATTTAAACTGAGATCCACTAAATGTTTATCAATGTAATTTTGAAATCAAAATTAACTATTGCAAACATAAAAGTGAACTAGCAACAGATGAAACTTTGTAATAATAATAATAATAATAACAACAACAACAACAACAACAACAACAACAATAATAATAATAATAATAATAGATGACAAAAAAATTCATACTTGTTTCAGCTGAGGATGATGGCGGATCCACACCGCTGTCCAAACAGGAATCAATGTCTAAAAAATTGGGTGGCAATGCAACTTTTTTAAGATTTTGCTGTAATGACCAGAACAAACTTGTTTTCTCTACCCATGTGTATATCTTTACACCTCCAATATGATAAACTTAACAAAATTTGGTAGTTTATTTGGTTTACATGATGAAACAGTTAAATTAAAGAATACACTTTTAAAAACAGCATTAATTTAGGATACTAAAATTATTATCAAAGAATTTACTGGCTTTGGCAGGAACAAAATTATAGCCTTCTCAGCTCTCTTCTATTTGTGAGGGTATATGGAACTTGCGCTATATAAATCTCAATTATTATTGTCATTAATATTATTATCATCATTATCATCATCATATCATTACTATAATAATAATAATTATTATTATTATTATTATACATTATTATAGAAGAAGAAGAAGAAGAAGAAGAGGAAAAAGAAGAAGAAGAAGAAGAGGAAAAAGAAGAAGAAGAAGAAGAAGGTTTATTAAAACTCCCTCGCAGAAGAACTTAATTATCGAGTTAATAAAGAATAGAGACTCAATCCCATATAAAGTCCGAGTAAATCCTTAATATGTAAACATTAAAAAGAATCTAAAGGAATACACGTGTCCAAGAAGCTTACATCTTCACCCGATCTTGATAATTAAGCTTAAAGATATACATGTACTACATCGCTCAAGCTAATTTAGGATTGATTAATACGAGTGTTTATACCTAGAACGTCGGTATCATTCGCGAGTCCGACGTCTGTCAGCTGAAGTACGTTTTTGCTGGCTGCTGCGCTGCTTTTTGGGCGATATTGGCAGTGAGTCTTGCGTCGTCCTGTACGTGAATCTTTCGAAAAATGGTACACTGCCGGGGCTCGAGTTCTCATAACCGTGCCAGTTGATGCAGAAGGAGAGGGTTGCCCGTGGTCATCTCTTCTCAGTATTTTTCGAGCTGTTTCCAGCACCTCTAAAAGCGTAGGTCGCTTTTTTCGTTTTTTGCCACGATCTAGATGAATTTCATTTTCAAAATAAATAGTACAACTCAAGAGGAAAAGGAACGCTTTTGCTGAAAAACGTCAAAAAGGGTCATTACTCACTTGATTCCGTGGATTCCGCCATGTTTTACAGGAATGAAACCCAGTCCTCTATCGGACATACCTTCCTAGGTACCAGTGCTACACACTTCATTTAGATTATACATATCTGATAATTTAGTTCATATTAGCAATTATTGATATCAGATAATTTAGGTGAGGAGGACATGTTGCCTTATTTTGGATAAAAAAGAGGTTGGCCTGGGTAAGAGAATCACTCGCCTTTCGAAACTGAAACTCCTTTTGACCTGATTGAATTGTTTTACGTGCCTTTGTTTCGCTTTCGTTTCGGGTAATAATGGCTGTGTCGGGACATTTTGTCGAAGAACTGAACCTCGTGTTTAAGTGTCTTGGGGAGCGAGGAAGAGAAGCACAGTTGGTTAAAGAGTGCGACGAAAAATTTCTCAGCTTTCTTTTAGCGAAGCTTACGGAGGCCTCGACTAAATTTACCGAAAAAAAACTTGTAGTCCGACCCTATGGCAGTGCAGCGGAAGATTTGAAGTGCATATCGCCAGAAAATTATGGAGATATAGACATTATGGTATTCCCAACCACAGACAGCTTGATCATTCACGAAGACCTTCTCGAATATTTACCAGAAAACCCCCTCTATGTAAGGATCAGAGCAAGCAACCATCCCGAGTTTCAGTCGTGCCTTGTAGAAGGTACAGAATACCTGGCCACTTCAGCGCTGAAGAACTTCGATCCTGCGATTTATGGGAGCAAATCGTCCGAATGGTTCGATTATTTGAAATATAGCTTAAGCATAGTCTCCGATGATCGTTCGCCCTCTCTTCAGTTCGTTTGCAGTTGGAAGAACAAAGAAGTAGGCCCGGCGTTTACGATTGATTCCAAGCAGTGGTTTGGAACGATCCTCGAACAACTGCAAAACATGACTGAGTCAAAGAAGGGGTGTAGCTGTGAATTGGCTGATTGGGAAGGGCTGGCTAGCTCGATGTTCAATGCAAATGGAATGGAATACACACGAGAACACGCTTCTGTTATTGAAGATTTACTTCCTTGTGTGGGTGAATCACAGGCTTCGCTGATTGAAAGTGGCTCAGACGGATTTATCCGTGGACTATCCACCCTCTTTCAAGAATTTATATCAAGCGATGCGATGCAAAGCTTCATAACCCGAGTCCAAGCTATTGAAAGTCGAAAACAAAACGAAAGTGGAAGTCAGGCGGAAGCGATCTGTCACGAGGAGTCGGGTGTCACGCAACAAACGTGTGACACTAACGAAGTTGAAAGAAGTTCAGAACCTGCCCATTTTGGCCCCAGTGTCACGGCACAAAATCGTAGCGACGCTCAGGCGCCTGGCAATCGAGACTTGGAGTCCACCTCTTTTGATGAGATTGACAATACACGAATCCCAGAAGAGTCAGTGACTGAAAAACAAAACGACAGGGAAGGTGCGCGAGAAACGAACGAAAACACATCAAAACAAGATGGCGGAGCGGTTCAAAAGGAATCCAAAGCAGAATTGAAGAACTCCGGTGAAAGAGAAGGACCGACCCCAAAAGATGCAACAGTAAGTGGCAGAGCCATACATGAGGTGGAATCTGGAGAAAGAGAGAAATTACATCTCAAACGATGGCTCAACCATTTGATTGGGGAAGAAAGTGGAAACAAGGAGCATCGTATCGAAGAGAAAGACTCTATCACACGTAAGAGGGGAATGGATCTCGTGCCTGCTTTAAGATCCCGAGGATGGCCGAAGGCTTCACGAGACTGGCTCGAAAGAGAGCGGAAATGGCCTTCCGTCGAAATGGTGACTAAGATCATTGACGAAGGCTACCACTTGGTTGTGAAATCTCCAAGGTACAGTGAAATTCCCGAGTGCGACTTCAGAATCTCATTTTCTAATGCAGAGTACCTATTAACCCAAGAGATGAACGAAATCCAACGCGAGTGTTACCGTTGTTTGAAGAAATTGCACCGTGCCTATCTTTCCAGTCCAGCAGGTTTGGTGTCATTCCACCTCAAGAACCTCTTTTTGCAAACAATAGAGGAGACTGGTGCCGAGATGTGGACGGAAGACAAAAGAGCCGAGTGTATGATGAAGCTCCTTGAAAACCTGCTAAAAGCTTTGAAAGACAAAGACTTGCGACATTTCTTCGCAAGATCCTACAATCTCTTTGGTGTTGATTACTTTGAGAATCCCGAAAATCTGGCATCTTTGGCTGAGGTGGTGGAGAATATCATGGAAAGTCCGGCGGAGTTTTCCAAAGCACTGATCCATCAAAATGAAGATGATACGAAGCAACTTAAAAAGAATGAACCACAACAAGACAGCGAGCGAGCGGTACCTGGAAGAGCAGCTGAACCAGGAAGCGTCAATGACAACCAAGGAAACAAAGAAATTACGACAGATACTGTGTTGCGCAGCCCTCAGCAATGTGGCAACCTACTTCCAAATTACAGATACCATGACATGCAAGATATGTACCTCCAAGTCGGCAAAGAGTTAGTGGAAACAGCTTTAAACGGAGATGAAATTCACGATCCTCTTGAAAGATCCCTGGTAGAAGATTTCAAAGAAATCATACGAAGCCATAATCTTCAGACTGAAAATTTCCTTCAAATGTTGAGAAGCGGCTGGCGCAATGCTTATTTGAGGATCTGCCTCAGTACCGAGCTGGAAATGAGGCGCCAAATGCTTGATGCAATCCGCGGTGATGTCGAAACGTGGAAGTACTGTTTGAGGCAGGAAGACTTAGCGTCAGGGAACGAAGAAGCCATAGCCAACCGAATGCTGGATCCATCCAATGAGGATCGTTTTGACTTAAGCAACATAGTTCCAGCTGGTGGCCTTGGACAGTACCTGCGCATGTTCCTCAATGGTCTTGACCACAGGACACCTCAACCAGCACAAGTGCAGACGACCCAGGCTGTGGATGCTATACCTTTAGACTGAACTGAACTATCAGTAAGGGAAGTGACTTTGTTTTTTGTTTATTTTTTTTAACTGACTGCGTAAGGTTGCAATGTACTTTTGTTTCTTAGATGACGCGCGTTCATGTGGAACTTTAAGAAGCAGAAAAAGAAAGCGTTTTGCTTCTTCGGAGTCAATCCTACCATCTTCCGCTTAGTCCTTAGGACGCTTTACTGCTACAGAGCTTTAGTAGACTTATGGCTAGTGTTGTTTTCTTTCATAGTTTATCGCAATTAATGGTACGGGTGGTTTGAGTGTACTCTGCATAGGGGTAGTTCTTTTCGCTCCTTTTTTTTCCGATTACATTTGAACTGGTTGCAATTGTTATTAACTTGATTGCATATTGGTTTATTCTGTGTTGGCATATTATATATCTATCAACAACTACACCAACTGATCAATAAAATTAGAGAAATGGCTTTTTGGTATAACCAGGCAAACTCACACATTCACACAAGGAAAAGAGGAGACAAAGAACCAAAGTACAGAAGGTGATCGCATTGGAATAAAAGACTAAATTACCTAAATTTTATCACCCAATTTCAGTTGCTATTTTGTTTTTCTCTCATTTTTTTTAATACATTTTTTTAAAAGCTAAATATTTGTGAAAGGAAGAACTATTTAAATCTGTTGGGGTTCTTCACGTGACTAAAGCGCTCTCAAGACAGCGGACTAGTAGAGTATGAAGTAACTAAACTTTTAGTTTCAAAACGACTAGCTAGAAGTATTGAGACGATTACACAAATATACAAACACTTGTAGTAAAAAAGTGAAAAAATGGCCATCAAATATAGGTATATATAGAGCTGTTTCGAGGAAGGTTTTCGGCAAAATGGACAAAAGTGCACGCGATAATCTCGAATAGAAATATGGCTATCCGGTAATCAACGAGTTTTAATAAGTAAAATGAATGAATAAACTCATCAAATCCGCTTTGCCTCATCCTTACGATGACGTTCTCTCAGATTTCCCTGAAATCCTGAGGTGAAGGAACTACCATCAATACCCTTCGGGTATATTTCGTGAATTTTTTCGCTTTTTTCCTTCAACCTTTCTCGAAACAGCTGTTCATTAGTAAGATATCAGTACATTTAAGTAAATACATTGTCACCTTGAGGGTCTCAAAAATAAGACTATATTAGTGTTCTTCGATAACGTTAGGGTTCATGTGTAAATGTTCAGAAAAAAACTTTACTACTAATAAATTATGATCTCGTCGCTGATGAAATTAAAAAGACGTTTCAGGAATTGTTTTGCATATGTACATCTTGTTTGCTGGACTGGTGACCAATCAGAGAGCACATCAAAGTAACACGAAGCCATTTCAGGATTTATTTCAACATTCACCAAACCACTCAAAGACAACACACCTCAACCTCATTCCAAGGTTTCTCTGTTCCTTTTTCAAAGGAAGGAGAGGAATTTTTCGGATAAGCTTTCACAAAACCTCACCGCATATTCGTGACAAATAACACAATCTTAAGATTGGTTAATAGCAATCAGCAAGTCTTTGTGACTGACATTCCATGACAGATTGCCTTATTCCAACCTGTTGCACACTAGGCAAGGACACAATTATCAAAAGTAAGGTGTATCCTCTTTCTTCATTTAAATTAAGAGTGACTAATCCTTTTTCTTCTTAGCATCTGAAGTATCTGCCTTTTCAGCTGGTTCTCTAAAAAGAACAGCAGCCACAGCTTTCTCTAAATAGGTAAAAGGGTCACTTGTGTTACTGAGATACATGAGGACCTGAAGAAATGCTCCCACACAAGTTATGCCCAGAAGAACTTCAGCTGTTGTGAAGGCTACTATGCGCTTCTGCACCACAATAAAGAGAATACTTCCAACAATGGATAGTTTGGTGACACTGAAAGAAATCAAAACTTGATAATCAGGGCATTCAGTGACAAGCATTTGCAAATTAAATTGCCAGATCCCATTTTCATTGCTGGGTGAGGAAAAGAGGACAAGGATGGTATTTGGGGAAAGATACAGAAAATCACAAAAGGGTGGAGGAGGAGAGATTAAAGAGTGGGACAAAGTGAGGTAAGTGCACAAACCTGTTCCCAATCCCTCCTCCCCTCACCCCCCTTCCCACTCCCCACACCGACTACTTTTTTTAATGTTCACTAAAATGAAAAATCTGAAAATAAAATTGAATACCACCCACACTGCACATTACCATTCAAAAGGAAGTTGGTTGCAAAAACTTTGAGACAATACAAAGAAGACAAAAAAGCAAGGGGTAGGGAACATAGCCTCTTTAATGCTTTAATTCCCATGAGTGATCAACACAGAATTTCTCCTCACAATGTCAATACAATATCATGAATTCAAGTTATGAGAGGAAAGAAGAATATCTATTACAGAATTATCAGTTGATCCAATACCAAATTCTCCAAACTAACATCATAAGAATTGTATGGTTGACAGTGAGGTGAATTACTTAATAGATCTGGGAGTTAAATGGTTAATCACTCCTTTCCCCCACTCGTTTCCTCTACATCTATCCCCCTCACCTCTGTCCAGGATCAGAGAAAAACAATTAAATGGTTATTCATATAATTTTTACTCACAATGATGGGTACAGCGCTTCATTAACAGCGTCCACTTTCCCTTGAGCAAACATAACCACAGGTCTTAAAAGTCTACTGCCAGCTCCTGAATTAATAAATAGAAAGATATTTGAAAAAAATTGTGTTCATTAATTGATTGTGTATTGTAATCATCTGGGTGAGAGTGATTTTGAAAGGTTCTGTTGTATGCGATCCTGAGTGACATTTTGAAGACCTGATTGTCCTTTTTGTCAGAGCATCCAAGGATCTACTGACTCTTCCACTCTTAGGAGTGACCAAGACATAATTTCTCCTTACAGCATCAAGACAACATCAAGTAGCCAAGTGATAAGAATATTAAGAAAAAGATTTCAACTAGAGGATTATCATTTGATCTAAGACCAAATTCTCAGAACAAAATTTAAAAGAAATGTATTGCAGATAGTAAAGAGAATTTATGTTCACTAAAGATATTGGGAGCAAAAGGGTTAAGTGTACTTAGGGAAATATTAAAAAATATGAAAGCTATTGTCGCAAGAAAATTGTGTGCAATAAACACTATTCCAGTCAAATAATCAGAAGCTGAAAGACTGCTAGTTCAGTCAATGTACAACATTTGAAAATCAAAATATGCTAAATTATTAATTACTGAGTGTGAGTAAAGATGAGTTAACAATCTGACAATCAAAACTAGATAACAAACCTTTTGCAGTTCCTACTGCTATCATGACCAGCCAAGCATCATGGTAAAGTGTTGATGATATCTCTACTCCCTTGAGAATGTTCTTTGCTCTGTGGGCCTCTTTGACAACCAGAAGAGCAATCTACAAAACACACATCAGATTAAAGGAGGTTAAGTTTCTATAGAAACTGTGGTTCCGCGTAGGTGGGAGAGTATAACAGGGAAATTTAGTATTATTGTTATTAGTGTTGATAACATAAATTGGCCAACGGAAACAGTTTCAAAGCTGAGATTTTGAGCTCTAGCCCTTTGTCAGAGCAAAGATACATGAGATTAAGGTGATGAAGGGCACTGTGGTCCACTGAGTCCACTGTCTTACACAAGAACAAAACAGTCAAAGATTTAGACAGGGTTCAAATTTAGGCCTACAATCCAGATTCCTTAGCACTAATCAATGGGCTGCTTCATCTTCCACAATTGATAAACAAATAAGCTATTGAATAAATGACAGCTACATAATGGACAAAAGGACCAATGAAGAGTGCTTAACCCTTTAACTCCCTTGAGTGACCAAGACTGAATTTCTCCTTACAATATCAATACAATATCAACCAGATAAGTGATGAGAATAAAGAAAAATATCAATTTGGGGATAATTAGTTGATCAAATAATAAATTCTCTGAACTAACATTATGAGAACTGTATGGTTGACAGTAAGGAGAATTACAAATTTGATCTAAGAGTTAAAGGGTTAAAACACAGACGTGCATGTGAATATGCAGAGGCACAGAAGAATAATATGCAACACTTTAAATATGCTTTTCATTAGGTTATTGTTTTAAATTTGCTTTTGTGGGTTAAATCGTTTTTCGTCACCATTTGGGTCTGTTTGTTTGTTCCTTTTTTTTTCTTTCTCTTCAAGTAACAATATAATTCTGCCTTAAAAACTCTCAGGAGTGATTAACATGTAATTTCTCCATATAATATCCACATATTAACCAGCAAACAGGTAATGAGAATACTCATATTTATCAGGTAGAAGTTTTTATCTTAATCTAACACCAAATTCATATAACTAATTAACAAGGAAATGTGTAACAGCTGGAGGGGACAATTAACAATCAGATCTTGGGAGTTAACAATCAGTCTTGTGAGAACATAATATTTTCTAATAATTTAGAAACTGTTTGTCAAATTAACTTACCCACAATGGCTTCAGCATAAAGACCTTGGTGAACAAATCCAGAGGGCAAAAGAATACAAGATACCTTTATCAAATCAAGAAAAATTTATAATTTCAAAACAAATCATTTGCATCAAAAGTTAGGAGAACAAAACTGCAATTTTCATAAGAAAACGACTTTTAATAACATTCATACCAAATGACAGACAGGATGGCAATTTGTTCCAAATCTGTCAGTGGTGACAGCAGAGAGTTGCCCAACAAGAAGTTTGTCAAAAAGGTCCCAGCAAAACATGTCAATATACTAGAAACCCAGGAAGACATTGGATGGGAATAGGCAAAGGATAGTGCACCTGGAAAAATAAAATACTTGATTTAATTATCCTGCCTAAGAAATTGTTGTTCCAGGTTTAATAGTGAATAGAAAGTTTTCCAGCCAAGTTGACAATTTCCAAACTGCTCCCCAATTCTTTTTCCTTTAAGCCTTAAATCACTGATGTTTGAGTAGCTTGCGATATTTTATCTCTGTTTTCCACAAGTTTCAGAAAAGTCACTGGGAAGGCAGCCGCGAAAGGGCGTGGCGTCTGGAGTTTGAGAAAATTTTCTTTCCACTGGGAATGGAAAATAAGAGAAAAAGAGAAAAGATTTCTCCTGCGCCAATATCTCAATTTAATCTACTTGGAAGTTTTCATCTCTGTTCGATAGCAATTCTAAAACATTGATCGTAGCAGTTATCAAGAATACTGCGAATTCATCAATAATATTACCTTCTCCCATGCGTAATTTCAAGTTCATAATAATGTAGTGGACACACTGTAAAACTGGCAACATTGGAAGCTTAGCCAGCTGCTCAGCATATGAGTCGAAGATTTCGTAAAACTGATCCATAACGACGCCTAACGACCAGAAGATTGCAGTTAAAAAATGCTGCTAATAACGAAGTAACGCTAAAAGATTATGTTTGGATTACAGGATTAAAATAAATAAACTGATCAATATTGAGTCAATATAGCCAGCGGATTAACTCGAACCAATCCCTCGCTAATAAAGAAAAACAAAATGGCCGACATCAACGACGAAGACTTGATGGAAAGTGGCTCTGAAATATCAGATGACGAGGTGAGATTTTGTATTTTGAATAGCTTCATGCCAAAGGATAGGTTCAAATGACTCATTTAGGTTTTCTTTTTGACTGTTTTAGCTTCAAAGAGATTTTGCAAGCGGAAAACTTCAAGTGGGTTTGAACAGAATTCAGTCCCAAACCAAGACACGTGCTCTGTACAACAATGTCGTAAGTTTAAATTTCGTGTTCATTTTGTTCGTATAAGTTTTTTTAAACGAAATTTAAGCTCTTGAAAGGTTTTCCAGCTAAAGATCTGTCCACTTGGTGGCAAACTAGCCACAGAAGTGTGAATATAACGACCGACCATTTAACCCTTTAACTGACAAGATCTGATTGTTAATTCTCCCCTCTAGCTGCTACACATTTCCTTGTAAATTAGTTAAGAGAATTTGGTGTTAGATCAAGAATAACTTGACTAGTTTAAGTATTCTCATAACGTGTTTGCTGGATGGTGTGTGGATATTATAGGGAGAAGTTACCTCTCAATTGCTTCTGGGAGTCAAATGGTTAACACAAACTTGTTTACACTTGTACAGCCTGGCATGAAGCAAAAACTGGAGCAGATCGCTCAAGAGCTTGAATGGGTTGAAAGAATGGATGTCACAGTCACCAGAGAGGAAGATGACGAGCAGGAAAGTTTAAAGACGCCTACAACATCCACAGTTTCCAGTGAGAAAAGTATCCACGATGACTTCCAACGAGAAATGAGATTGTGAGTTAGTTTTAGCATTAGGAAGGGCTACAGATAAACTAGTTTCACATGAATAAAGGAGTAAATTTCTAAAGAAACTGAGGTGCTGTGTCAGTGGAAGAGTATGACAGGGTAATTTATCATTATCAACTGAGTTTATAACATTTATTACACCCATTTTGAAATCATTGGTGGTCCCTGTAATCTGATTGGCTCTAATTGGTGCAATTTATTAACAAATCGCACCATTTTTTGCTTTAAATCATATCATTTTCCCAGCCAATCAGGAGGCTAAATTGAAAACTAAACAACAAATCAAAATTCAAGGCTTGTCTAAAGTAACCAATCTAATTGCAGGAAAATGAAAGACAAAGAGTATCATGTGGCAAATTTTGCAACCCTCATTTCCAAAACTCTTGTTTTTTCCCCCCAAAAAATGGATGAATTTAATTTTAAACTAGCTCAGTACTGCATCAATAAAATATTTGAACTGACCAAGTCCTGTATTTGGGTGATTTCAAAATGGATGTAATAAAGTGGTAATTGAACCTTGTGCCATGCAATTTTGGTCTGAAATCATACTTGTTATTTCAAATCAAACTCGCTCTTTGCGCTCGTTTGATTTTGAAATCACACATATGATGTCAGCCCAAATTGCACTCCATTCAGTTAAATTACTATTATAATTCAGGCACTGTAAAGAGTTACGTAGCTGATGTTTAGAGCAGTAGCCCTTCATTATTGCAAAACACTCTCTCCAATGAAGGGCTAATGCTTTTAAGCATTAGAACTAAGTTTAATAACTAATTAATCATTAAACCCCAGCTTTGTAACTCTTTACAGTGCCCAATTTACATCATCAACTCAGATGACAATGCTAAATTACCCCTGCTCCAAGTAAACAGTTTCATATGAAGCTAACAATGGTTATTGTATTTTAAGCTACAAGCAGGCACAGGTAGCAGTGAATGAAGCACTTCCTAAACTGAACAAACTTGGAGTGGGAACCAAACGACCTGAGGATTACTTTGCAGAAATGGTGAAAACTGATGATCATATGCAGAGGGTAAATTGAAAGATTATTCCCAGATATACAGTATTAAAAAATGATTGACTAAAAGGAAAATGGTTAACATGTCACCCTGCCAGTTTTGAAAATATTCCTTTGCAAGGAAAGAAGCACAAATTGTTTAAGATGCCATCTGAGTTAACCTTTTACTTCCAGAGGTGATTAATATGTAACTGTGGAACACTCTAGCCTGCAGTAATTTGCTTAAGCTGTTGCAGAGTCCCTGCCTGTGTTGTACCATTTACATTTTTTGTTTTGTTTATGTATATTTAATATTAAGTTGGCAAAGCTAGTAAAATAACTTCTCCCTGTAATATCGATACATTATTCAGCAAACAGGTAATGAGAATGCTCAACTTATCAGGTAGATGATGGTATCTTGATGTAACCTCAAATTCTCACAACTTATTTACAAGGAAATTTGAAGCAGCTATAGGGAAGAATTAACAACAGATCTTGGAAGTTATTTAGGTTTAAGCTATCCTCTTTCTTTGTTTCTCTTTTGTTTTTAGGTAAGGGCAAAATTACTGAGCAAGCAGAAAGCCATGGAGAGGTCTGAAAAGGCAAAGAAACAGCGAGAGATGAAGAAATATGGCAAAAAGGTATGGACTCTGCATGATGAACCCAAAATCTTGCAATAGCACTTGAGGGAAGTAGCATGTTCATCTGGAGCTGATCCCCATTTCCATTGCTTTTACCCTTTACACCTGAGCATCAGTATCCATATTCTCAATTCTCTTCTCAGTACATTTTGTTTGATCCTAACAAGGAGAATTGGTATAATGATCAAAGCTCCCTAGGCTGGCCATCATTTCCTTTCTTCTCATGATCTTGATAAACTGTTTAACCCCTAAGAGTGACTAGCACCTAATTTCTCCTTACCATATCAGCCCTGAATCAAACATTAAGGTCAGGAGAATAAAGGAGCTGATCACCAACTTAAGAAGCTCTTGATTGTTAGACAAATTCTCCATGTCAGCATCTTAAGAAATGTTTAGAGAACAGTATGGAGAGTATACATACTGATGTTAGGGTGTAAAAGGTTAATATCTAAGCAGTATTTCTGTGAGAAGAAATTAAATGCTGGTCTCAAGTAGGGTTTAAAGAGTCATCTCTATCTTACTTGACAAAAAAATTTGTTACACTGCTCGCATATCTCTCCTGCTCCCCCCCCCCCCCCCCCAGCATTTCATCAGATTTCTCTACTAACTGGCTGATACCCTTTAATACTCCTGGGTTAATCCAGGGGTTGTGGGAAATCTGACTTCAGATCAGAAAGTGTCAAAAGAAATTTCAGTTTAATTCCTTTTTTCTACAATGTAATGATTTGATGCTCTTAAAAGGAATACCTAGAATTATCTGAAAAAAGAGTTTTTGAACATAGGAATAAACTGGAATTGAAATTTTACCCTGGGTCAGCTCTAATTGTCCATCAAACAACTGGCGCTGGATCCATTTGTCCGAATGGCAGATAACACTATCCAATGGATAAATCACTATCCGGTGGATAAGTGTTGACAAAACATACTTAGCAGTATCTACAATATCAAGATTTATCCATTGGATAGTGTTATCCACCTTTCAAAAAACAGGGGCCTGAGTGGAGAGGAGGGTTGTGAAAGTTTATCTCCTGCCCAAGAAAATAACACCATGGCCTGGCTGGGCCTTAGGCCCTGACCTTTCAACCAGGAGTTCAGCACAATGATTGTTCTGCAACTGTGTCTCCCACTAAATTATCCTGGGTATTGGAGGTAAAAGAAGGGTTATCAATTTATGTTAAGTGAATGCAATGTATTTATTAATAATCAAAGAGGGGAAAACACTTTTTTTTTATTAATAGGTCCAACAAGAGGTTTTACAAAAGAGGCAGAAGGAAAAGAGAGAGATGATGGAAGCTGTGAAAAACTACAAAAAACGTGAGTTAAAGCTATCATCATCATCATCATCATCATCATCATCATCATCATCATCATCATCATCATAATTACATGATTATTACTGTGACTTAATTGGGAGTCTGAATGTGTTCAGATTGCCACCTTCCAACAGACTCCCCACAGCTGCCCCCCTCAATGAAACTTGGGGAGAAACTGTAGAAAGGGAAACAAAGAATGTGGGCTGGACATAAGGATGGCTTGACTGTCTGACAACCAACAGAAATCAGTGGCATTCTCTAGCTGAGGCCTTATCTGCATGGAGGCACAGAGAGGCTTTACTAATTGGGACTTCAGATTTTATGTATTTTGGGTATTTTTTGGATTCTATTTGAAGTGGATTCTCCGCCACTCTCTGACTAATAAATGAAAGAGAATCTATGTTTTAAACTTCTTAGGTGGCAAGAACACCCCAGTTGATGCAAAATCAACAGCAGGAGGCCCTGATGAATTTCAGATACAAACAGAGAGCGAATCTTCAACCATAAACAAAGGAAAAGTCATTAAACGGTATTTTCTTTGTTTTTAATTATTTTAATGGTTCAAAGTTAAAAATATGGCAAGTTACAATGCATTAGCTGTGAATCTAGCAGAGCAGTGATGGTGGAGGAGAATCCTCAGAGACACCAAGTATTGTAACCCTGCTGATATTAACGGAGGGGAGTTCTCTGAACATTGCACCATCCTTGTTGGGAAAGATACAATAATTCTGGCAGTGGGGAGAGCATCTGTCTTCGTCCTTTTTTAACTTGGACTGGACTCTTGGAGTACTGAAAAAACAATGGATGAAGAGCTGGTTACATTCCTCTTTCATTTTATTATTATTTTTCTTAATACTTTTTTTAAAAATTTATTTGGCGCAGTTAAATGCAATTTAATGGAGTTAATAACAAAGAGCATCAGCGTTCTCTAGTAGGCAGCGGTCTTTTGCATATGCGCTTGCGTGGGAATTCCACGTTCTCTTCGTTTGAGGCGTTCTTGCTTGTGCTTTGAGTGTAACTTGCAGCGTTATGAGGAGTGGCAGCTCTTCGCCAAGGCAGTTTTCCCCACCCTTCCCTCCCTCTTTCCATTGTTTATTCAGTGTGATACAGTGTTCCCTTTCTTGTGTGGGGGCACATGGCTGGGTTGCTAGGTTTTTCCAGCCATGGGAGATGTCTCAATCCAGGAGCTGGCTGCCAATAGTGGAAGCTCCCGGATGTTTCAGGCACCTAACCTTCCCTTAGCGATACAATTGTTATGTTCAATATATGTGTGGTTCCAGTATAAAATTTTTATGTTTAATTCTACCAATAGCGGAAAGAATGCAAAGAGAAAAAGGAAGGTACGAAAATTATTATTGTTGAAACTTTGACTGTTGAAAGGAACTTTTTAAATTGGTAGGGCAGTTAATATTTATGATAAATCAATCTGCTGTCTTGTTTCTTGAATAACCAGGATTCCAAATACGGTTTTGGAGGAGTAAAGAAAGGAATGAAGAGAAATTCCAAGCAAAGTTTTTCAGACGTGAGTTCGTTCAACTCTTCAATACACAGTAAAGCGCCAAGAGCAAAGGCTGGAAATGCGGTAAGGGATGACGGTGGTAGAAACTATAAGCAGTGTGTTTCTTGTTGTATTCGGTGTAGCAACACAGACGTAAAGCAACTTTTGACAACTGAGTGGCAAAGGGAATTTCCATCGTCAAAGGGAAGGGTTTAGTTTACCAGAAAAAGGTTACCCAAATTAATAAACTGAATCGTAGTAATTTTGTTCCAGTATCAGCAACTAAGGTGGCAGCTTTTGGGTGCGATTGCAGAGTGTTTGCGGGATTTCTACCTCGACTGTGTACTCTTAAATACTAAAACTCGGGGTTGTGTGGGCGGAGAGAAACTTGCGGCGAACTAGTATGCCATACAGGCAACATAATAAATCTACGGTGTATATTCCACGAAAACCGGCATGAACCCCAGGAATCTGAAATCACCGATCTTGCAATTATTTTAGATTATGAACATTTAGATTTGCGTTTTACAAGGAGCGTAAATGTTTCTGTTTTGTTTAGGGAAAGAAGAGAAAGAACACCCGACCTGGAAAGTCTCGGAGGAAACAGATGAAGAAATGAATATTTGGAATTTGAACTGACGAGGAGAACAATTCAGCAAAAAAAAAACAGTGCCAGAAATGTTATTGAATTGCATACTTTAACCTTGTTACATTGGAGCGAACAGAGAGCTAACGTTGTGTGAAGGTAGTCTCAGACATTTCCTGATAGAAAGTGACAAACACAACGTCATAATGGTGAAAGCCGAAAGCTTTAATATTGGCTCTCATGGTCGGTTATCATTGCAACTGGTAATTAGATTTCGCAACAAGCGGATTGAAACAAACTTGACGTCTTACCTTGTCCTACGTCTTATTCCGATTCAAAATAATCTGTTAATTAGTGTCAAGCATACCGTCGGAAGTAAACAAATTCTCGTTAATCACATCCTCATCAAGACATCAAACGGTGTAAACACTCAGTCATGCAGAAGTTTGCGAACTTCTCGATATTTTTTAAACAGGTAATAACCTTTAAACCCCTAAGATTGACTAAAATCTAATTTCTCCCTACAATATCAGCCCTGAATTACATATTAAGGTCACGAGAATTAAACAAATAATCACCAACTAAGGTTGATTGTAAAACAAATCCTCCTTGTCAGCACCTTAGGATATTTGGAGAACAGTATGGAGATATCTTGTCTATCAACCAATTAGGACTAATTTGTTGTCCTAATTAGTTACCTTTGTGAAAATTAACGTAGGCACGAACGACGTGAATGACGCCAAACCGATTCTGATGTAGCCGACCCAAGTGTTTTGATTAGGAAACTTTAAGCTATTAATTAGTACTAGCTGTGTTAAAGGCACTACTTACTTCTTTGTTCATGATTAATTTTCCTCTATAGCAACGAACGTGGCGTCAAACAGATGTCAACGTAGTTCATAAATTTTTTTTGGCTTATAACAATCGTGTTATACTCGGTCAATTACAACTATTAGTACCAGCAGTAAAAAAAGGTAGAATTTCCCCCTCCTTCCTTCCAAACCATAATTATAAATATACATGTTTTAATACCGATTTCAAAGACGGCTGCCAAAGTTTCATTTCATGTTCCTTATGTCAATTAGCGTTAATTACCAGCACGGTACAGTAATTACAATTTGTTGATTTATTTCTGCACGTGACGCTCCAGTTACAACTTATTTTTATTTGGTTCACTATTTGAACTCTCACCCATGACCTTTTAATTATTACAAATTGTGTCGGAATCGGTTTTCTTCAATCGTTAATTAACTTTCGCACTAAACATGCAATTAAACGTTAAAACAAACTGTTTAGAGGTTATGTTCACCTCTAACTAGTAATAATTGTGTAAGTATCAGCTTTGATTCAGCCTGTTAATCAAATTTCGCGCCGAGCATCAACCTTGACGTCATACGCTCTAGCAATAGCAAATGAATAATTCTTTTCAATCCGAACACCTCTCCCTGAAAAATATTAATTAGTACTAATTGTGTCGGCCTTGGTCTTTGTAGACTGTTAATCAACTTTCACACCAAACATCAATCTTGACGTCATACGATTCAGAAATTCATAATTCTTTTCAATTCGAAAGCCCATCCCTGAAAAATATTAATTAGTACTAATTGTGTCGGCCTCGGTCTTTGTAGACTGTTAATCAACTTTCACACCAAACATCAATCTTGACGTCATACAATTCAGAAATGCATAATTCTTTTCAATTCGAAAGCCCATCCCTGAAAAATATTAATTAGTACTAATTGTGTCGGCCTCGGTATCTTAAGACTGTTAATTAACTTTCACACCAAACATTAACCATGACGTCACTTGATTTGAAAATAGCAAATTTATAATTCTTTCAATTCGAACACCCCTCCCTGAAAAAATATTAATCAGTACTAATTATGTCGGCCTCGGTATCTTAAGACTATTAATTAACTTTCACACCAAACATTAACCATGACGTCACTTGATTTGAAAATAGCAAATTTATAATTCTTTCAATTCGAACACCCCTCCCTGAAAAATATTAATCAGTACTAATTGCGTCGGCCTCGGTCTTTGCAGACCATTAATTTGCTTTCACACTAAACATCAACCATGACGTCACATGATTTAAAAATAGCAAATACATGATTTTTTCAATTAGAACACCCATCCCTGAAAAATAGTAATTAGTACTAATTGAGTCGGCCTCGGTCTTTGCAGACTGTTAATTAACTTCACACCGACATCAACTATGACGTCACATGATTTGGAAATAGCAAATGTATGATTCTTTTCAATTCGAACACCCCTCCCTGAAAAATATTATTTAGCACTGATTGTGTCGGCCTCGGTGTTTTAAGACTGCTAATTAACTTTCACACCAAACATTAACCATGACGTCACATGATTTGGAAATAGCAAATGTGTTATTCTTTCAATTCGAACACCCTTCCTTGAAAAATATTAATTAGTACTTATTGTGTCGGCCTCGGTGTTTAAGACTGTTAATTAGCTTTTGCACTAAACATCAACCATGACGTCGCGCGATAAAAAAGATTTTTTAAAAAAGTTAAAAAGACCGATACATTCAGAACTCATCAGAATTAGTTCTGATTGTGTCGATATCGGTCTTTTTAGACTGTTAACCTTCGCACCAAACAACTTTGAAGTCATACAGTTTTGAAATAGCCGATCAACGTCAGTATCTAAGCAACTACGCACCTACCCCTCTCCTCAACAGTTCACAAATCACAACAGTCAACTAATAACAGGCCGTACAACTCAGTGAACTTAGTGTTAATGTTGAATGGGGCAGGTGTACAGTAGCTTAGAAACTGGCCATTATCCGAACTAGCAGATATATCACTTTCTTTACTTTTCGTACACTCAGCCTTAAAACGGTTGATTAGTACTAATTGAGTCCGCATCGGTAACTACAAGGTGTGTACTAAATTTCGCACTAAAATTCAAGCGCGACAATTTACAATTAAGAAATAGTACATCTGTTCATCAGCTCACCTTTCGAAACTTAACTAACTCAGAGGCCGTTAATTAGGCGAGAAGGATATATATTTTTTTCACTGTTGATTTTGTTTTCACATTAGCTCTGGAAATAGGAGATGTTAATTTTTTCATCTTTCGAACGCGGAACTCTGTTAATTAGCACTAATTGTGTCAGCATCGGTATTTTGCACATTCATTATCAGATTTGGCACCAAAAATTGAGTAAGACGTCTCAATGATGTTTAGATTGCCCAACTCGCAAAAGAAAAACAGCAAGTTATAGATGGCAGCTGAAATAATGAACAATTGACCTTCTGCGTATGCACGTGCGTTTTCAAGTTTTTGTACATAACTGAAGGAACCAGTTATATTATTTATTGCACCCATTCTGGTCCCTGTAATCTGATTAGCTCTAATTGGTGCGATTTATTCACGAATCGCACCATTTTTTGCTTTAAATCACATCTTTTTCCCAGCCAATGAGCAGGCCACACTAAAAACAAAAAAACCAATCAGATCTCAAGGCTTGTTTTAAGTAACCAATCAAATTGCAGGAAAATGATAGACAAAGAGTATCGTATGGCAAATTTTGCTACTTTTGTTTCCAAAATTCTTACTTTTCCCCCCAAAAAATGGATGAGTTTAATTTCAAACCGGCTCAGTACTGCATCAATAAAATATTTGAACTGACCAAGTCCTGCATTTGGTCTATTTCAAAATGAATGTAATAAAGTGTTAATTGAACCTCGTGTCGTGCAAATTTTGGTCTGAAATCATACTTGTGTTTTCAAATTGAACTCGCGCTGCGCGCTCGATCGATTTTGAAATCACGTGTATGATTACAGCACAAATTGCTCTCCACTCAGTTCAATTACCATTATTTATCGCCTTGAAAAGGGGGGCCGGGGCCGGGGCAGGGGGACTTTGAGGAGAACACAAGGGGAACAGAGAAATCTGGAGCCAATGAGGGACACCAGTCATTATTATCGCCTGGGAAAGGGGGGGGGGGGAGAGGCGGAGTCGGAGAACTTTGGGGGGAACACAGGGGGAACAGAGAAGTTTATAGCAAATGAGGAGCACCAGTCATTATTCATCGCCTGGGAGGAGGGTTGCGGAGTCAGAAGACTATGAGGAGAACACAGGGGGAACAGAGAAGTCAAAAGCAAATAAGGGGGAAAGGTCATTATCTATCGCCCGGGAGGGGATGGGGCGGAGTCGGGGGACTGGGGGGAGGGGCATTAGAATACTACAGGGACTCATGGAAGGGATCAGGTAAATACGAAAAATTATGATGCTCCGATCCCCGCCCGGCAATAAATAATGACCGCTCCCTTGTTTCTAGAAAAGGTCCTTCCTCCGATACATGTGTGGCTTGTGTACAAAACTAACGAGTCTACAAGAGGATATGGGCCTCCCATGATGAAAAAAAATCTAGATTTTCTTTCGTCACCAACTTACCCTCTTCAGTCGTCTGTGCTGATTAAGTATTTTCCCCACGCACTTCATTCCTAATAAAGTTTCTGAAATTTCTCGACGAGCGGGCTGCTGACCGACCCACGACCGACCCACGGCCGACCGCTGACCCTAAAATTCCGGGGCTCAAATCCTTGTGAAAGAAGGGGGGAGGGGTTAAGACATTTTTGCTCTCCTTCGGTCATTTCTTCGATCTTTCTTTATCAGATGACTGGGATTTAAGATTTACCATCGCTCATCATATTTACGGCAATATTGTTTTCAAGTTTAAAATGAAGTCTGGAGGAAATAAGACGCTTCTGCAAGGTGCAATCAATCATTTTATTTGCGCCTTTGTTTTAACTTGACACCAACGAGGAATCATAGTCATACTCAGTCAGGGACTGGACTAAGGGGAATCCCTGGAATTAACCTTAGAGTTTAAAAGACCTTTTAAGCGAAGTGATGAAGTAATCATCATCTTTATAGAAGTTGTTTCTCTGTTTGGTGTAATATTCAATGAACTCTTCTCTGGTTATCTCAACAGGCTGCAAGAAACAACAAACAAAACAATGTCGTTTCAATACAATGAGGGTCATATTCACCTGTTTGCGTTTCGCCTACATCTGAAATTCTGGCTTTCTTACATGTAAGACCCAAAATATTTTAATGTTAGTCTTCTGTAGAGGCTCTGAACTGCCTATTTGATGGCTCAAAGCAGAGGCATTAATAGTATCATGCACATCTCGAATAGTCAGCAGACAATTTAAGGTCTCTTCGCTAGTGATTCGCCCCTTAAAACTGGCAACCGGTCACCTCTAGTTTCAAGTGGCAATTGGCTATTGTTAGTCAATTTTCCACGCAATTATCACGTGATTAGAAGTTTGTTTGAAAACAACTTGCGTTTTTTCACGTGTTCCGCAGGCAAGGGGCAAAGTCAAGATAGATAACAACCAAATAATGTTGTTATGCCCGCGTGAAAGCTTTTGAAATATGATGCTTTTTTCTTCGTTCACTATACTTTCACTTGTTGGAAGAACGGAGACCGCAAAATTTCTTTAGTTAGGTTGTGAAGGAGACTACGGGAGGCGCGGCAGCAATGCAGTTTATTAATTTTTGCTAACAATTTTTCAGACGCCAGTGGCAATTGACATAAGATACGTGTGTCTGAGTTGATTTCAGATGAAATGGAAGGTCTGCTCCCCATTGACGGATATCTTCATTGGGAAATACTTTTTCTTTAATAAAAAAGCAATCATCAGTTACTTAGTGCCCAATTTCAACAACCTCCCCCCCCCCCCCCCCAAAAAAAAAAAAAAAAAACTCACTGCATTCGTAGCATGCCTATGTTCGTGCTTGACAAAACTTTGTACTCGAGGGATTTTTTTTTGCCCTGGGACTTACCCCACCCTTTGCATCACTGTCAAAACGAGCCAAGTACGCATCGAAGCTTGTACCTTCATCTGCGCTGTAATACCTACGAAATGAGCAGGAGGTTAGAGACCACCATGGATACGGGGAGAGGGAAGTTTGTGTGGGGGTGGGGTCGGGGGCGCATGCAACTAGGGCCTTCAAACCTTAAATGTCAAAAAAAAAAATCTTTTATGCAGCTTTTTATTCATGACTAATACTGTAATGGATCGCGGCATGTTAGCAGCACAGTAGGTAAAGACCGCATACTGGCGACAGTCTTGCCTCCTTTCACCCCTAAATTAACTTGAGTGTTTTGTTCCATTCTTCCATTTTCTCCTTTGTTCCTTCCATCCTCCTCCCACATCGTTTTTCCACTCCCTCTATCTTTAATTACCAGACGTGCAGACATCATTTCTTATCTGAGAGGGGGAGGGGAAACGATCGAATGATTTAAGGGGGGATCATATGGTTTCCAGGGGAAATGGAGGTGGATCAGCCTTCGCCAATAGTACAAAGAAGGACCAGAGAAAATTGACTGCCGATGAGGGCGATCGTTAGGATACTACAAAGAATTAGGTGAGGAACGGATTAATTTTATTGGACCGAGCCAAAAGCCCCTGACCCCCTCCCCTCTAACCTGGCGGTATATAATGTTACCTCCTTGTCTACCCAATGTTTCACACAGCCTGTGAGAATCTTGATTAATAGCAATTGAACCTTCTTGTATTCTAATCTTTTCCTTAGCAGTCAAATGCGAGAGAAAAGAAAAATCAAACTTACTTTGCGATGTCCTCTGACTTAAGAACTCCGTCCTAACAAGTGTCCATCTTGTCAAAAGCTTGTTTAACAACTTCTAAGCATCCAGGTGACAATGAATTCTCGTTTTCCTTAAAATTGGGAAAGGAAAGAACAGCCTAGTAGTAAATAACATTAATCGAGCTCAAATTCCTTAAAATGTAAATAGTGAGGGGCCGTCTTACCTTTTGTAATGTCACTCCCAGAAGTTACAGAAATGTTCTTTTTTCAAACGAAATAAGTCAACCTCGTTCCGATGCCCGAAGTAAGAGATGGGATCCTGGAAACGAGGTTGTGTTGTTATATGTTCCTCCAAAGCACAAACGCAATGTCACCGTCGTACAATTCCTTCTTCTTTCTTCCTTTCTCCTTTTTTTTTTTTTTTTTTTTAAATTGAGGAAATCAATGTTGGAAAATTTTCACGACAATTTTTTTGCAGAAACGGGAAGTGACACTGTGTGTATGAGGAAATAAAGCGTGCTACTAATAACCTGTAAAAAAAACCCTCGCCTGAAAGAGGGCGGGGGGGGGGGGGAGGACGGAAGGAGTTTGGTTTTGTCACCATAAAATTCACCTGATCCCCCCATAAGGCTTTGGGATATTCTTATGATCTCCGATCATTGGCAGTTGGCTCGCAGTAAATTTTTTATAGTCTGTTGGCGACGACTGTCCCCCTCCCCCCCCCCTGCTCCCCTTAAAAACCTCCTCTGAACCCCCCTTCTTCCCGAGCGATAAACAATGACCTGTCCAAAAATAAATCCAGAATAGTTGAGTGCTATGAGGCAAGCTTAAAATTTCTTTCCTTTGCTGCTTACAGACAATGGATTCCATTTTGCTGGGCGTATGTTTAACTACAGATCACAGATGACATCCAAAGGTAGATGAATAACAGTGACAAATTTGCCTCCACCTCGTTTTGCACAAATTTTTTCTTATTACAGTATGACACCATTTTAAGTCGGAATTTATAATCTAACTTACTTAAAACTGAAACTGATTTCTTACCCGTATCAAAGCCAAAAACGCCTCGTAATCAATGCCTCCCTTTTCGTCTTTGTCAACTTCATTGAAAAGCATCGTAGCCTCCTGAAGATGCGCAAGTAAAATTCTAATGATGTAAAAAAATGAAAAACAAAAAATAAGAATAACTAAGCAACGCAAGGAAACATCACACGGATGCAATGAGGACTGAAGTAAAAACAAGCACAAGCGCAGGAAAACGCGAAGGGCCCAATGATGCTTGGTTTTATTTTATATCTGATTAAGCGAGTGACACGGGGTTGTCGAGACACAGTCCAAGAATAAAAGTAACCGATTAAATTGAGTTCAGGACAAGGCTCGACGCGCGATTGAAAAGCGTTCCACTCCTTTATCTTTAATTAGATTGATATATCACGAAATTTAAGGCAAATGAAAGGTCTCTGTTTTCTTGGTTTTACTCTGGCGATTCTAAAGAAGCAAGCTCTCTGGTTGGTAAAGGATCGTTTCACGGCTTCAATCATCCATGCAAAGTGACCTTGATAATAACACAGTGAATTTTCGGAAGGCTCAAAAAGTTGTTAGTATTTCAACAATAAAAAAAACAAATTAAGGAAAACGAAAAAAACACACAGTTGCTGTGATGAGAACTTTAGCTTACTAATCAGACAAATCGAACTCAGTAAAAAAAAAAACTATCGACTCTCACAAGCGCATTTAATCTGCAATAATTTATTTACGAAAAATTATCAACATTTTAAAAATTACAATGGTATTTGAATTTGACTGGCAAACTTGAGGAGCAGAATATGCTCTCAACCAACTTTTATTTTGCGACTGACCTCGGGTATTTCCTGTTATACGCAGTTGAATTCCCCCCCGCGCCCCCCCCCCCTACCCACCCCACCTCTTCGAACCAAGTTAACTGCACGTAATACCAACCTCATTGGTTAAACCAGCTTGTAAATTACGCAGACCCTCAGTCAATTCTTCCAGAGACAATGATCTGTTGTCGTCGTCATCAAGTCTGCCAAATGCCCTGAGCATAGGATGGAAAAAAAAAACATTTGAATTGTTAAACGGTACAAGCACTAAAAGAATGTGAGGTTTGTTGGCCAACTCTTCAACTCCCAGAAGTGATTAACATGGAACCTCTCCCTATGACATCCATACATTTTCCATAAAACAGGTAATGAAAATACTCAAACTTATCAGGTAAAATTTGTTATTGTAATCTAACACCACATTCTCACACCTATTTCACAGGGAAATGTGTTGCGACTGGAGGTTGGGAGAATTAAAGATTAGATCTTGAGGGGATGCTGATGGGGGGTGGGGAGAGGGTCTCCTGCTACACAGGGGTGGAGACAGGAGTCAAAGGTGGAGGACGAGGCTGTCGATAGGGTATATATATTCTAGGGTACCGTAATGATTTAATTTAGCGCCCTCCTTCCAATAAGCGCCCCCCCCCCGAATTCGTTTTTGTCAGAAAGCGCCCCTATTCCTAGCTTCTAGGCGCCCCTATTGAGTAAGCACCCTCATTCTAATTAGCGTCCCTATACCAAAAAACGCCCCCAATATGTTTTAGTAATGCACTGTTAAAGTACATGTACATTGAGATCAATCATGGTCCATCTTCCTTTAATTGGTCACTTAAAGCCTCACGACAAAAAAGTGGTTTGCGTCTCGGTCTCTTAACTTTTAAGTCGCTGTGAGTGCGCAGTTCCTTCAAGCGAAAGATTTCGTTCTAAAATTTTGCGACGATTGCTTGGCGCCCTGTTTCGAATAAGCGCCCTTCCCTTGAGATAAAAAAAATAAACAGAGTATGCATCAGGAGGTGTAAGTCCTAGAGTTTCATTGGTCTATTTTGACTTTACAGGGTCGTCTAATGATAACATCTCTTCAAAAAAAGGACTCGAGATTCATCAAGAAAATATATAATGTTGTAATATCATTTTTTTAATTGACTGCCAATTAACTACCAATGAGAAAGGGGGCCAGGGCCAGGAATATTACGGAGCCTCATGGGCGGATCAGGGAAATTTCATGGTGAAACAACCAAAAACTCCTCACCCCCCTCCCCTGAAAAAATAGTGACCGGTCTTCAATATTTTTTTTTATTGTTAAAGAGTAAATCAAACCCTTTGTATTGGCAACCTGCAACCTTTAACTTACTTGCCCAGTTCGGACAATCCAGTGATTCCCCTTTTTGCGCAAGCATCTCTGACTTTCTGGATGATCTCTTCCATCTCTTTGGTTAAAACAGCCAAACTACACTGCAGGCATGTGCACAAAAGATTATAACCTCAATTTTTCGTATAATTGCTCAAGTGATCAAAAGAACGCGCGCATGCTGATTGGTCGTGAATCATCATGTCATGTCATTCATTCATAATCTCATTCATTTACAATTAGGTTGATCACCCATAATATCACAGACAGAATTGGACTTAACTCTGTCCCTTGACATTCATGGTTCAAGTGTACGCGTTCCTGCAAGCTAATATGGATTATTTTTTTCACTTATATTTTTGATTCGCGCGACGGACTTTGCCGAAAAAGAGGGACTACTGGTAATCTAATGCGAAGTTCGCGGTTCAAACCATCGTTTTCTGCATTTCAAAACATAATTTATTTCGTTTCGTGCTGACGAAGAATATTTTATTGTATCTTTCAATCAAAAGAATAAAAACTCTTCAGAAAATGAAACAATGGCTACCCTCATTAATAAGCACTGGTCATAACGAAAGCAAAAATTTGTAAATGTGGGTGTAAGAAATCTACCGCACTTTAATTACGCCGTGCGAGGCTACGAAACGCCTGTAATACGTGATTTAACAAAAAGTCTGCAAAGCTTTTGTTATGTGGTGGATTCCAACCTGACTTTGCAAGTATCTCGACTGTGAAAATGCAAAATAAATATGTAACACTGCTTGGATAAAAAAATAAATGAAAACTTCTTCTTCGAAAAAATGTTACATGAAAATGACATTTATTAGAATTAAGAGAACTGCCAACAACTGTAATGTCCACATTCTACTGGGATAGCAGAGATCAAGGTCAACAATTTCTATTAAAAGTTTGATGATATACCATGAGCAAACTAGACCATTCAAACGTGCATTGCCCTCATTCTTCTTCTTGTTCGTTTGGCTTACTCTAAACTTGTTTACGGTTATCCTAAACTATGCAGATTGTTGAGTAAAACGCTAAAATGGGAAATAAATGGTCAACTTACCGAGTTCCTTCAATGCCAAACGAGGTTGCACAAATTACTTGGCAGTAATAAAGTTTGCAAGCAGAACCACAATATATATAATACATATGGCGTAGCCCTTCCCATGGGATGTGCTTTGAAAGAGTACTTTTATTGTTAGTTTGAAGCTTAACTAATTTCTTTACATTGTCATCATCCATTGTAAGAGTCAAAATAACCACGTAAATTCATTATATATGCGGCCATTATTGTTCTTATTATATATTTACGATCTTCCAAATTGCTTATCAAATTGTAAACCAAGAATGTACGCTGACGACACGCACCTTACATATGCGGGCAGTAATCTTGAGAATGTTCAGTTTTGTCTAAATGAAGACCTAGCAAACGTTTTCAACTGGCTACAAGCAAACAAACTTACATTGAACATGACCAAAACCGAATTCATGCTAATAGGGTCGAAGCAGAGACTGAATACTCTCACGGCTTCACCAACAATTACAATGAACAATACTCAAGTCAGCCAGGTTACAGCTACGAAATCGCTTGGTGTAATAATAGACGATAAACTCGATTGGCATAGTCACATCGAAAAATTAACCAAAAAGATCGCCTCTGGTATCGGGGCCCTAAAGCGAATTAGGGACCTGATCCCAGCATCAACCTTACAACTCGTTTATCAAGCCTTAGTAAAACCTCACTTTGATTACTGACATTGTTTGGGGTAACTGTGGGAAAACGCTACAAGACAAACTGCAGAAATTGCAGAATAGAGCAGCCCGTGTGTTGACATTCTCTAACTATGATGCTGATGCAACTGAGCTACTCGAGTTTTTAAGGTGGAAAAATCTTACACGCCAGCAGGAAATTCACAAAGCCACCATGATGTTTAGATGTCTGCACGGGCTAGCTCTAGAGTATCTGTGTTCAAAGTTTACGTGGCGTGACTCTGCTTATGACCTCAGGGACTCTGAAAATAAGCTCAATGTTCCCTTACCGCGCACTAATTATTACCGAAAAAGTTTTAGCTACAATGGCGCCACATTATGGAACAGTCTACCATGCGATATAAGGAACACAGAGTCTCTGGGGGTATTTAAACGTAAGATCAACGACATTCTTTAAGTCTAACGCACGGCACTCACGGAAAACAGCTTTTAGTGTTATAGTATATAGTTTGAGTTTTAAATATTCTAGCGTATGTGATATGTATTTTTTAGGCTGATGAATTGACCGTGTTTAAATAAAAATAAAATGAAATGAAAATGTTTTAAAACAAACGAAAACAATAGGGGAACCAGACTTTAGCTTGGAAAAAAGGCCTTTGTTTTAGAATTGTGTGGAGTTATAGGGAAATCTTTCCATTTAAACGCCAACTCGACATGTTTTCTGAATGCTTAAACGTAGCTTATCGAACATTCTGGAAGTTACGGCGGATTTTTGTGCAGAACTATGGCGGATCGTAAGGGTGTAACTTCTCCCAAGGGATATGCCACGTACAATTGTGTTTGCATTTCTATCGTCCACGCCTTTTTAAGTTTATGAAAGAGGCGGCAAATGAAAGTTTACGGATACAATGGCGAAAACGTGTTAAACGAGAATCCTACCAAATACCTACACGTCCCAAACGCTGCGGCTTGCGAAAATTTGAAATTTAAGGATCAGTCTTTTAAATTAACCTCGAACAGTCAAAATTTGAAAGATGAAAGTCCTTCCGTATTGCAAAACCGGTGCACAGCAGTGTAAAGATAACTCTGTAATAGCGGTCGCTCAGATTACGTAAGGACCTTCTCTTAGATTCGCTGCTCGTCCCTGTCAAATGGGGCTTTGCATGAAGTTATCACAGCTGATAGGATAAACATTATTTTATTGTATTTTAAAACTCTAAACTCCGGAATGTCGTCGACTATGGAATTTTTCAAGAATTTACATGGTTTAAGGAACTGTTGTTGAACATTGAAATAAGTACATTTAGTAGAATTCCAGTTGGCATCTTTTTCTTTTAACCTACAACACATCTGAATTTAGACCTTGTTAAAAACCATGGAGTCAAAAAAATAAAAAACTTGGCATCAGAAAAACTTCAGAATTAATCCTTGGTTGAATTAATAAAAGTATCATTTAATATTTGATTACCAGTAAATGTTTCTACAAGCATCAAATGCTTCCATTCTACTATGTACAAGAAATGGTCCACTGGCCCAAAGGATGCAATTATTTTAAGAGCTGTCACATAAATTGTCCTGAACAACTTTCTCTTGACCTCCAGCTAGCAATGAACAGTATGCTACAGAACAGTAATAGTTCTAAAGAATGCTGTGCAAGGTGTGTCCTATATCAATTTAAGACAGAAATGAGGAATTTCTTTTAGATTTTGTAAGCATTTTTCATCATAAGGATGAAGTAGGCATCGTTGTCTATTGAGGCACTGACACCAGCGTAGTAGTTCATGAATTCGTCACGAGTAATCTGGAAGAGTAACAGAAAAAGGGAAGTTTTAAATGTTTAGCAATTTCTATTACACAGCCAAGCTTCAAAAGTGAATCTTTCAACCCAGAGCCAAGTGCCAGACACTGAACTATCACATTTAGTACATTTAGTGTAGGAATCTTTACTCTATCAGATAAGAAAAACCAGGGCTTTCAGTCAAAGCCAGTTACCAGCAATTCCAAGCGTTTGAACTTTTGAAGACTGGTTCGCTCAAAATCCTTTTTCCTTAGCCCCCCCCCCCCCCCCCCCCCGCCCAAAAACTGTGTTCAAATGCCCCACCCAAGTGTCGGTTTTGATGATAATTTTTTCATGAAAGGCAAAATTAGAAACCACGACTTTCTACGCATTGACCAGGCTTTAAAACCCTAGACCAGTTATCATCTTAGCAATTCACATCAGAAAATGAACTACTTACCTTTACATACCTTTGTACAGATATAACACTTGCATACCACTGGAAATACTAGACACTTTGGGTTCAAATTCCCCACCCCAGCCAGCTAAGTTTCAAATTCCTCTCCTCTCAGGCACGGATGACGGTCAAATGCCCATGAGTTGCTATGGGGGGGGGGGGGGGTAAGGGGGGAAGAAATGTTAAAGCTTCAAATTGATTGGTGCATTAGTCTAAAAGTAGACTCATGTTTTTCTGGTTTTCCCTTTAATACTCTCACTTTAATTTTGAGATTACATGCAACTATCATATGGTAATTTACTGCACTGCATACATGTAACATGAAAAGCTCTGAAAAGAGGAACAACGAACCCTCTTATATCTTACCGTTCCATCCACTTCATTGCTGCCCACTTCAAATGTATTTAAAAATTTTGTAAAAATCTGCTCCTCTGTCATTTCTCCATTCTGGTATTTAGGGTGCATCTTCACATTATAAACTCTGAATCAATTTTGATAATAAAATGATCAATATTATTATTCTGATAACAAAAATAACAAACACTGTTAAAAACAAATCTCTTGGTCTCTGATATAGTTAACTTAAATTCTCCCAGATGAGGTAAATTTTGGAATTTTCCTCCACCAGCAGAGAGGAAAAATCAAAGAATTATTATTCCGTCCAAAATATAACTGGCTTTTCTTTTGACCATGAGTAACCAAGACAGAATTTCTCCTCAAAATTTCAAGCAGATACATGTAAGTGATGGAAATAAAGAAAAATATCAATAAGGGGATTATAAGTTGATCCAATGCCAAATTCTCTCAACTAATATCACAAGAATTAACGACTGTGAATACACGAAAGTCATATATTTGAACTGTGGATAAAGACA
This sequence comes from Pocillopora damicornis, assembly GCF_964200805.1. NCBI lineage: Eukaryota > Metazoa > Cnidaria > Anthozoa > Scleractinia > Pocilloporidae > Pocillopora > Pocillopora damicornis. Next base: position 22,977,924 of record NC_142680.1, on the reverse strand, counting down.
TGGATACAAAAAGCAATCTTCGCAGTAATGAACACTACTTGAACAGTAGTGGGTTCAAATCCCGTACAGGCCTGAATTTTTTTCAGACCTTATTTTCACCACTGCTCAAGTAGTGTTCATTACTGTGAAGATCACTTTCATATTCACGTTTTTATCCACAGTTCAAATATATGACTTTCATATATTCACAGTCATTTATTCACCACTTTACAGGTTTATTTGGAACCAACATAATGAGCAGCTCCCAATTGGCTTGTTAGCTCAGTTGGTAGAGCGCTGCAATGGTACTGCAGAGGTCATGGGTTCAAATCCTGTACAGGCCTGAATTTTTTTCAGGCCTTATTTTCAGTACTGCCCAAATAGTGTTCATTACTGTGAAGATTGCTTTCATATTCACATCAAAAGAATTGTGAGGCAGACAGTATGGAGAATCACTAATGAGATCTTTGGAGATATTGGAACCAGAGAGTTTCATATGGCTATAAATTGAACTGAAAGATGAGGCCCTTTTAAATATCCAGCACACTTACCCTCTGAGGTCATCTATTGTGATAACACTGTCTCCTGTCTTATCCAGTTTATTAAATGCTTCATTAATGATATCTTTCCTGGCTTTACTCATTGGTGGCTGAAAAATTATGAGAGCAAAGCATAAACCCATAATCCTAAATCTGTGGCATTTAATTAATGTTTACAATAGTAACTGGAGTAAGTGAAGTCCAATTCAGTCTGTAAAGTATGTCCAAGTAAACAGATTTCCATGGATAATGCCTGACTGCACATTCAAACTTGAATTTGCAGCTAAAAAGCAAGCTTTGAACGTAAGAGTTTTGGGGGTCAAAGAGCCACATTTTAAAGATGTTAGACTGCACATTTGTTTCACTGCCTTACCATTTTGTAGGTGTTTAGGGAGCCTATTCTATATTTAAAGAATTCTTTTTTGTAAGATTATTGCTCTTAGGCAATCACTGATGGTTTTAATACCTCAGTAGTTCTTTAACCACCTTCTGATTTCTAAGAAGTTTCTTTGGCTAATCCTTTTCCTTAAATACAAACTATAATCTTGGTATTGTACCAATACTATGTAAACTTACTCTGAGAGCTAGGAGAAACTCATCAAAGTCAATAACACCACTGCCATCCTTGTCAAAGGCACTAAATAACTCCTGTAATTCCTGAGGAAATATTACGGTGTAAATATCCACACAAAAGCCATTTACATCATGCATGATAAGTTTTATACCATAGGCAGGTTTATAATTCAATGATTCTCACAGGAAGAAATAATTGGTAATTTTTAAGGTCTCTATCACAATTTTTGCATATGGTCTACGAAGGTTTTATTCTGTCAAACTACACTGTATGTACTATTTGACTGAGTGAGACAACCAGTCAAGGAAATATTTGGATCACGGTGCTGCCCTCCTACAGGGATTTTTATGTGGTTTTTAAATGAGGCTGTTTGTGCCATACAATAACTTTAAATTATTGATGAACGACCAAGTCAAGTTTTTATCATTCTATCCCTATAAAGACTGCTGTAAGGGAAATTATAATTATTTAAAGCAGCCTGTGTGGGATCAAAGTTGTCAAGATGAGCTTGTATGTCTGCACCAGTAGCCAATCAGATCACAGGATTGCCATCTTGAGAACTGAGCAATAAAATGAATTGTAATGGAGCATTTCTTTTTCACATCTTAAAAATATATCCTTGTATATTTTGGGACAGATGTCCATATATTATATTGTATATTATACGCTTCTTGGTTGCTAATACAATCACTTTCTCCTTAGCTATATATTTTGCATTATTGCTTTATTACTCTTTGCTAGCCAGACCTGTATTTCAGTTATTTATACTGCAAGAGGTTTTAATAAACAATTAACCACAATCAAAGAGTTTATTAGGTAACCAAGTGTGGGTGGCTGTGTATGACAACCTTTCAGGTGACTTAACTTAAGCTTTACTAGTTTTGCAAAACAACGATACAAAGTAGTATAGAATGCGTATTGAAGGAAAACCCTGCACATGACTTGCTTCCCCAGCTTAGGGCTACAAAAGTACCTTAGGATCCAAATAGAGGCCGTATTCACGCATACCCTTCTTGAATTCAGAGAAGTCTAAAGACCTATTTCTGTCATCATCCATAATTCTGAAAACTCTGAAAGAGAGGAGTAGCAAAGTTAGCATATATTGTTCACAACGTCAATGATTTTAACGAAGAGCGCAGACACTGAGCACTTCCTGTTAACATTCTGCAACAGCGACATAGAACTTCAAGCCTTTAACTTTATAAGACTTTTTCTATCGACATCTGTCCAATAACAAAATTAAGCAGTGCTGCACAAAAAGAATTTTCCGGAAAAAACGGATGCTACACAATTACAAAGAGATGTTCATGTATGGCTAGTAAACACAGATCATTTTATCAATTTTTTACGTCAGTAGAGGCAATTGAAACTCAAATACGCCTATATTTTGAGAAACGTATGCTTCAGAGGAAAAAGTGATGGTGTACAGCTTTACTCACAAAAGCCAACTGAAATACTAGAGCGGCTTACGCAGGTTGAAATCAACCAACTACGTGTCAATCATACCTTCCAATTCCTTTAATGCCCGCTGAACCTCGACTGAGGCATTGTAGTCTCAAACGTTCAATCGGATCTTGAGAACCTTTAGAACCCAGCATTTTTTTACATTTCTGTCTCATTTGCGCGTCTGATCTGGCTGTTGCAGCCATGTTTCAATCTCTATTGTGCGTAGCAAATATGGCGCCCTTTGCAAGTCACGGGAGTTACTACATCACGGGCGACGAGCGGGGATAGAAAAAACGACCCAAATATGAGCGGTCAGCGGTGAAACAGCTTTTATACTTCATATAGAGACATATAATTTGTTGTTCCAGAGTTTGTTGTTGTTTGTTGTACTTTTCAACATGTTTATTATCACTCTGAAAGCGTGTACATATAAGATCTTTCAGCTCTGAAAAAAAAAAGCCTAATTGAAAAAACGTTATCTGAGGTCTCGTTTGCCGCAAGGCAGTCGACACTTAAAAAACAAACCAAAAAAAACTAAAGGCAAAATATTGCCTTTTGTGACAGCATACCACTCAGGGGTTAAAAAATTTAAAACAAATACTGATGCAAGAATGGAACCTCATCCAAAATCAGCCACTGCTGAAAACAATTTACAAAACGCCTCCGATTATATCATACAAAAGAGGTAGATCGCTCAAAGACATACTCGTCAGAGCGAAGCTTTAAATAAAGGCTTTTGCGTCGCAAACGTAAAACCACACAGGGGAGTCTGTGTAGGCCTGTCTATGACCTTTTCAATAATTGTGATTTTTTTTCTCGGCTTAAACGCTAAGTCAGTTGTTCAATTGAATAGGAAGAAAAACATTTCCAACGGAAAACAGCATTATTTGCACGTGTGGATCTTTTGAGAAAAGGTCTCCTAAACGAGTGGTCTTGATTATAAATATTTAAGGAATGGTAAATACATTAGCCTTAACATGGCTGTTTCTCGAAGCTCAGTGTTTTCCTACTTGCCTTTTTTCCACGTGAATTGGGGGCGATTGAATAGATATAATATGCAGTAAAAGAACGTCAGCTGATAGAAATTTTAAATTTCTCATCTTAAGCTGTGGATACAAAATTCAAGTGAAAAGGAAGCCAACTGTGATTAATGCTTTGAACAAGTCAAGATACGTTTTTTTCGTCACACAACAAGTTACATAACGTGAATATCATTCTTCTTAATGCCTTTCCCGGTGTCAGCAATGCCTTTCCCGATGCCTCCGTTGGTCAATAGAGCATAAGAAGTATTGTTCCAGTTAAAGCTTGAGGAAAATTGCTTAACTTTTTAAGTAGCGAAGTGTAACTTGGTAACATTTCGGCTTTACAACATGATTGTTTTCTGCAACTACAACACGATTGTTTCCTGATACTACAAATGATCTGTCTATTTATGAAGTATGAAAGTTGTTTCACCGCTGACCACTCGTATTTGGGTCGTTTTTTCTATCCCCGCTCGTCGCCCGTGATGTAGTAACTCCCGCAAGTCACGAAGGCTTTATTATTCCGTCACTGTGACAACGACCGCATCGTGTCCAGTCTCTTCACGGTTAAAAAAACAGTGGGCGCAGAAATTATTCAAACCAAAGAAGATTCAATCAACACAAAACAAAACAAAAAATTTTTAAAAAATTTAAAAAAGGGAAAAAAAGCAAAAGCAACATACAATAAAGAAGAGAGATATAAGGAAACATTGATTTAAAAAATTAATAAAAGGATCGAAAAACTTCCAGTATCTCGCACAAGATATAATATAATCCTGACTGAATGTACTTCCTTTCAACTCTTAAAGAAATGTGACTTTAGTGAAGTATATTGGAGAAAGAGGAAAAAAGAATAGAGCCAATTAGGAATTTAGATTTATGTCTGGAAGAAAAAGATAATACCAGGAACGTATTGGGCTCCGATAATACACACGACTAGGAATACATAAATAGGGCGCCATACCCCGCGATCTCCATAGTAATGAACACTAGTTAAGCAGTATTGAAAACAAGGCCTGAAAAATAGCTTCTCGTTACACTTCATTATTCAATACTTTTGAGGCTAACTTTGATAAAGAGTTTCAAGGTTGAAGTTCGTCAGAGCGAAGAGCTACCGTTCGTAACGTCAGCTTTAAAACCTTTTACGGTGGCCAACTCACGTCAACTCAGTTGATAACAGCAAATTACCCTGCTATACTCTCCCACCGACGCAGCACCACAGTTTCTATAGAAACTAACCCCCTTTATAACTTAAGTAACGATTACTAATCGAATACTTCTTTGAAAAGATGAGTCTTGGACTTATTTTTAAAACCAGTCAGTAATGATGATTGCTTAATGTCCAGTGGTAGTTTGTTCCATCGTTTCGGTCCTGCCAAAGAGTATGCCCCCGTCTTCATACGTTTCCATATTAGCCACGGAGTTCAGGAAGCAATTATTTCCCTGATAATCTTTGTAAGCGGCCTTTGTTCTTATATTTCAATAGGTGTCTGATATAGTTAGATACTAGACCATTTAACACCTTATAATTCAGTAAAAACATTTTGAAAATTAATCTGAAACGTACAGGAAGCCAGTATAGAAGCCTAAGAATCGGTATAGTATGCTCATACCCTCTCGACGTAATAACAAGTCGAGATGTCGAATTATTAACAAGCTCAAGTCTGTTGATCAGACACTTTTAGTCTAAATGCGAGGTTATACAAGCGTAAACAATAGTCTCGGCATTGTCCTGGGATAGATATTGCCTAATTTTTGCTACACCAGGAATGCAGTAAAACGCGCCCTTGTAGGTCTTTTAAACATGATCACTAAAATGGAAATACTGATCGAATCTAGTTCAGTCCTATATTCCAAGGATGTTTAGAGAGACTGATACATCATCTCCGATATGAATTTGGCTGAGGGGAGGCCGTGGACAATATCTTGAACTGATAATTAAAAGTTCAGTCTTATCCTGAGCTAGTTTGATCTTACTGCCATAATCCAGTCACCAATATGCTTAAGCTCAACTGACTCCTTCGCACTATATATACAGATGGTTGGAAAATATTACGCGTTAACGTACGCAGTTGTGACAACTGGGCTCCATGCAACATTACAATCGAATCCTAAAATTTTGGGTATTCACTCTTGTGTAGTCGATTTAAATAGTTTTTTTTTTAACAAGTTTTTGTCTCAACGTACCTTCAAGAGCGATAAACTAACATCTTAAGAAAGGAACGTCACGGTATACTCGATTTATCGCCCGCATATCATCGTATTCAAATCTTTAAAAATGGCTAAATATGATACCATGTACCAATCAGACATAGGGCCTGTCCACATAGGAGGTAGTTTCTTTAGACAAATTTTGGCCAAGGTGGGCGAATCTTTAAACGTACCGCCGACAAAAATTTATCGCACGTGAAAACTGGAAAAATCGGCTAAATAAACAAAGTCGTGTCACTTGTCTGTCGTTTGTAGTGAAAACTCAGTATACCACCAGCAGCCTTCATTTGAACTAAGTTCAGTTCACCCGTTAGGCAATAATTGCCTTTGATTGCAAAACTCGTGGATTTAACACTTTAAATGAATCCTGGCGATGTAAATTTAAATCCACTGGCAAACTGTGCCGGCGTGTCTCGAGAGCAGATCAAGCGTTGACAGAATTTGTCAGCTTTGAATTTTTGTTGGGGATGCAAAAAACGATACATAAACTGTATGCATAATGAAATGAGAAGCTGTTCAGAAACCTTGCCGTAGTGTATTTTGTAAAATGACATTATTCCAAGAATTAATATAATTAATACTTACCTTCCAAACCCGATGATCCCGTTAGCTCCGCGTGATAAACATTCCGCCCTTAGAGATTCCATAGGGTCTTGAATCTCTGCATTCTTTTGTTTCGCTGCTTTCCACATCAATTCTTTATTTTCCCTGTTTGTTATCATCGTATTAAACCAGAAAACTAGCAACTCTTTTTCAAACAAGCTTATAAATCTGCTTATGTCAGAAGATTTCTTTCCGAGTAATCTAAGGATGGAGCTAACACAGAAAGTGTGAGAAATACTAGAATTACGATTAACGCGTTTTCCTGAGAGTGAACATCACCGGATAAATTATTCACGAGAGAAAATAAGGAATAACACAAACAGGTGCGACGGCAGAACAAAAAGCGGAACAATATTTTATTGTCTTGCGTGGGAACTTACACAAAGAAACATTCGGTCTTTTAATTCAAGAACAGTAATGGGGTTTAAAATGATTTCCGTGCAACAGCAGGGATACAAACTTCTAGAGATCTGAAAGCGTTGATTGGGATAAGTTCATAACACGAGAATATCAACTGTTGATATTTTTTTGCGAGGTTCATAACCTCCCCGCCACTTCCAAAAAATTGCTTTTTGACGTTTCGTTCCAGTCTCCTCCTACCAACTGAAGTCGAGAAAATAAACGTAAGTAACCTGAAATCGGGTGAAACAAGAACAACAACCAAAAAAAGGCAGAATTCGAATTCGTTTTAAAATGTGCAAAAAATATATTTTTTAATCGTCATATGTACCTTATTTTACAAAAGTATGAATAAAAGTATGACACATCCAAGAATTCCTAGCGATGTTCGACGCATTGAAGAGAAATTATAAAAAAAATAATAATTGCCCCAAAATACAAAAATATACAGTATGAAATCTGGAAAATGAAACGCCTATTTTCAAACGGCTAGGTTTTCCTGGATCCCTTCGTAATCAATACAGCAACAAAAGAGTTCCTCCACATCACATTAATTCAAATCACTTCAATAAGCATTTCAAATAAACTTATTTCAAGAGTCGATGTGATCTGAACAGTGGCTTGTAAGCCATTCGAAATATGGTCACGTGTCTTGTCACCTGGGCTTACTTTGAAGAGCATACAATACGTCATCTTGATTGACATTCAAACGTATTCTCTGTTCCAGATCACGACGGCCAGATTCCACTAGAAGTAGTTTCCAAGCCCCTAATCGACAGCAAACTCCCGCGGCTTGAGATGGTGTAAGCGTGGAAAGACCTGGTGGGAGAAGATCAACGAGGAGAGTTATTGAAAGGTGAGGTTTAGATCGCAACGTACATCTAAGAGACGGGAAAAGGCCATTGCTCTCCACAACAACAATAACATTAAGCTCCAAAGAAACCGTAAGTGTCAAAGTACGGTTAAACTCAAGGGGGTAGAGTCACATGATTTTTGTATTCTTCCTGATTGGTTGACAAAGAGTTTATGTTCCCTTGATTGACAGTGCCGTGTCGCAGCAATACGGATGAAAACGTGACTTACCCTCAATGCGACAAAAATCGAGGAGTTGCTGGAAAACCTTAAATGAGCAAGATACAAAATTTTATCAGCAAACGTGTTTAATGATCCAGGTTTGGAAACTCTCACTTATACGTTTTGTGTAAAATCCATGAAGTGTACCTCCACTATCGCGGCCTAACTCCAAGAGTGCTTACCCACCATGGGCACCGGGTGGTAGTTACCCTTGGACTAGCCCCTGGGGTTACCCCCCGGCTTTAACCTACGGGTTACCCCCTCAGGCTACCCCAAGTATTTTCATTGATTTCTTAAAGAGATCCCCTGTGCTCACTTTAATTCCTTGGTCGGAGAGAAGCACTGTGAGAGAAAAGATTCTTGCATAAGGAAATCAAGCAATGACCCCAAAAGGGTCCTGTTTAAGGCTCATCTCTTGATTAAGAGTTCAGTGCGAATAAATTATACCTTAAATAAGTCATGATCACGAATTTTGTGTGGTTAACTCAGTGCTTTTTGATGGACCATACTAAAGGCTAAAGGCTTTCCAAATCTTCATCTACCTCTCATTCAATTTTGGCATCACCCGTGGATATCTTAAGATAAAAGCTACCGTCTTACTGCCTCGTAGGCGAGCGCAAATAACAGGGATGAAAAAAAATTTTAAAGAAATATCAAGCACGCCATGCGAAATAACTGCCAGCTTAAAAAATTGCACTTACATCTCCAAATGTCGCCTCTTCCAGTCCTGAGCTACGAAACTCAGCAATAACCGACTTCAGAAACAGACCCTCCATTTGTGTCAAGCATCTGGAATAAAGACAAATGTTAAAAACTGTTATACAAAATCAACAACGTTTCAAGCAATCCTTTCGAAATACATTAGCAGGATCCCTACCTTTAAGGTATTTAACCAAAAAGATTTAAAAAGGCAAAAGCTACCTCTCAGTCCCAAGATTTAACGAAATAAAATGACTGAATAAAAACACTGAGACATTATAAAGGTTTTTAAATTATTTCTGTGCTTGGTAACTTCCACTTCATTCCGGAAGATCGGAACATTTCAATTACATCTCTTACGAGGAATCACCCATCTCGTAAATTTAACCAGCCCCTTACTTCATGGCTCGTATCTTTGGCGATGAAAACATGTCTTGCAATGCAGCGTCCACGTGACTCATCCCCACCAATGCTGTTCCCTTCTTCTTCGACTGAAAGTCTGCGATCTCCACTGCCCTACGGCAGATATCTAAGCAGCGGCGAGCGTCACCGGAGACAGCTGCCACCTTTTCAAACAAAATGAAGCAAAACAAATAAGAAACAGATGAAATCCAGATCCATCGAGGAAGAGCACTACTATGACGTGTAATCTTGCACTTCTCGGTTGACTTCGAGTCAAGCAATCCAGACTAATTTAGTCTTAGGTTCAATTCGAGAGTGGGTAGCAATAAAGTGAAATTAATTTATACGTGAACAACAATTCGACGCTTCCATAATGGTTAACCTTTCTTGGGGCAAGCGATTTTTCAACGCATGCGCATACGTCTCTCTTTACCTTTCTTGAGACCAGCTGTATGGCATCCGGCTCAAAAGCGTTTAAACCAACGATACGAGACATCACAATCTCCTGTAGCTGTGAAAACGTGTAGGGCTGAAAAGTCAGCCGTGTCAGTCCCTAAAACAAAAACAAAATCCAAGAAGCTCTTACTGGCTGTTATGACTACTCTGGATTTGTTTTAACACGCTCAATTAAATAATCATTGCCACTCAAGCAAACTAAGAGACCGTAAAACTACTCACCAATCGGCTGGAAACTCGTTTCATCATAATTCGTTCCGGCAGATCCATGGTATTAGCAATGGCGAGCACGATCAGCCGGGAATGTCTCCGTGTCGGCCATTCAAACAAGTTGTACAGCACGTTTTGTTTACGCGTCCATAACAGGTCTAACTGAAAACGGAAGGAGGCATTGAATAAATCATTCAGTCTTAGGTCTTCGCGGTAAAAGATGCCCGCGTCGCCCTGAAAATGTCAGAGGACTGACAGCAGGTCTAGTAAGGTAATTCTTTTGATTGGTACCTCATCCACCAATAAGACGACAGGATCTCTATTAGGTGCTGGTGTACTGAAAAGTTTGTCCAACAGATTAGAGGCGTGTTCGGGTGTGGCCTTTTTTCCCGTTAGAAGCTACAAACAGTTAAAAGAAAGACTTGTAAGTTTAGAACTTTTACCTGTAACGACAAAAAAATACTATTATCCTAGGAAAGAATCATTTTCACTTGAGCGATGGCAAACAAGAGCAGAGGACAATATCAAAAAGAGCTGAAAGGATCTCACAGTACAACCGAGCGACCTAGCCTGCGGGAGGCCCTCATTTTAATTGCTGCACGACGCACGACACACGACGCACGACGCACGACGCACGACGCACGACGCACGACGCACGACGCACGACGCACGACGCACGACGCACGACGCACGACGCACGACGCACGACGCCCCTTTAACCGCCCGCGGGAAGAGTTGAGACGAGTCGGGGAGAGTTTTTCGGGGGATCTGGCACTAATACTGTGTGCCAGACCCCTTGCTGACCTCGGGTCGCATCGCTCAAGGCTTCATACCCTCGCACGACCGAAGAAACAATCGGCCGAAACACTAATAACGAGTCCTTCTGCTCGCGCGCTACGAGCGACTGATCTCAAACACGGAAAGAACGGGAGTTACAAAATCAAGATTGACTCTAGGTCGGCATCTGATTGGTGAGTAGAATGGCGTGAATTTTCTTAGCCAACCACTCAGCATTGTAAAGAAAAAGCAATCATATCCTAAATCACTTTTGATAACAGATTATTTCTTTTACTAATGACTACTACAGTTACTAACTTTAAGGAAGGTGGAGTAAGCCTGTGCTGGTTCTGTTAGCTTCATTCCATTTATTTCCACGAACGTGAATTCCGGCAGGTCCTCGTCCTCTTGTATGCTGCGTAATACTTCATGTACAGTGGCTGTTTTTCCAGTCCCCGGAACTCCAGAGATGTACATGCACCTGCATTCACATACAAAAGAAGACAGCAATAAAAAAAACCTACAGTCAAACGGGATCAGAGCAATTTTAAATTGAATGTCGAAAGTAATACGGAACCCCTTTGGTTTTACATAACTTTGCTCTGTGACGAGTAAAAAAACTCGAGCAATCCTTCAACCAATCAGATGCAAAACTAAAGATAATCGCGACTTTGTCACTCGCGTTTTCCCGCGCTTCAGGCCGGCTGCTCGTTTTCACCTCGAGTTCTCATCTGCTAATGATTATGTAATCCCTTGTTCTGATTGGTCCCTAGGATTACTTTGGTTTGGTTTTTCGACAATCAATTGAAAACTGCTCTGAGAACTGATCAGTTGAGGAGTCGACCAGCTTTTGTGTCCTCATAACAATTGCGATAAACTATTTTTAAGTTGGCAATACCTATACGCGATTTGTTGTAATCCTATCAGCTTTGCTCATCCCAACAGCTTTCGTCATCTTTGAGTTCTTCTTCACTTCGTAATTGTGAATTAATATTTTTCATAATTCCAAGCGCAGTTTATCCACGCGTAACAAAACAACGTAAACTAGCCATGACCTACCCCCCCGTTCCGTCCTCAAGTTTCCCCTCCACAAAGTTAAAGATATCTGTAAACTCCTTCTCACGGCAGGGAAGAGACGAAGGAACTGCCGACACATGCAGTCTGAAATTACAAACAAAACAGATGACATGGAGACTAACAAAGAGAATTTTTGATAGTGTCATAAAACATGAACCACTGTAATCATGCGTTTATACACGAGCCTCTGGCTCAGATGCGAGGGCAAACTCATTCCAAGTCATGACACCTATAAATTGAGTGATTGATCACAACAGCCAATAGGAATAACGGAAAATATCACGAGGAGCCATTGAAAACTAAAAGTGAAGACAGGCAACCGGTATGAAGCGCGGGAAAACGCGAGTAACAGAGTCGCTGTTGGTTTGAGATTTGCATCTGATTGGTTGGAAAGATGGCACGAGTTTTTTTAGACCAATCACAGAGAGAAGTAAAGCTAATCCTACGCAACTCCGTATCGCTTGGACAGTAAATTTTTATACTTCTTACGAAAACAGAAGTTTCTCGGAAGATACCACAGCAAACTTACTGGACTATGAAACAAGGAGTGAACTTCTAAAGAAACTGTGGTACTGCATCAGTGAGGGTATTACACTAGACGGAATTAATGTGAATCTTCCACCGTCATGAGATGTAAAATCGTACAGGGTTTTTCCCAATGTAAAGAGATTGTCGATTCTCTCTATGGACCTCTGTGTTGGCCAATGCACATTAGTGTGATTTCCAATTAACTACCGAAATTAATTTGGGATAGCTTTTTGCCCTACCTCGGTTTGTGATTGGTCCAAAAAGCTCGCGCTATGCTCTCAACTAATCAGACGCCAAAAAAAAACTAATCGTCACTTGGTCGCCCGCGTTTTCCCTCGGTTTTTGTACTTTGCTTTGTGGGTTCTCATTGGCAAGTGAAGACGCAAACCTTTGATGTAATTGGCTGTTGCGTTACCTTTGTTTTTAGTTTTTAACAGTCAATTGAAAATTGCTCCATCAACTCAGTTGGTAAAACTAAATCATCTTGAACTATGAAACAAATACATACTTTTTTCTAGCCATTTCTAGAGGTGTTCCCGGCGTTTTACAAGGCTGCTGCCTCTCAGGAATGCTTGGGGTCATCATTTTCTTCTGAGATGGCTGCCTACAGCTGTTTCTGGCTGGTGTCTTTGGTGTCTTTCGCTCAGTCTTTGGAGTTTTTGCCAGTTTCTGTGCAGAGTGTTTTTGAGGTGTTTTGTGAGGTGGTTTCACTCTAGATGGAGTTTTAGCAGTAGGTTTACCTATGGGTAATTAAAAATAGCTTTGAGCTGACATTCAAAACAATTGAATAAAGCCCTTGCAAGCTTGCAGGTGTATTCAAAGTCCTGGAATTTTTTGATAGAGGCCACCCAAAATTACTCTTGATAAACTCACATCCCCTTCCTTTTTTGCCTTCAGTAACAATGACACAGGAAAAAGAAAGGAAGATGAAAGCAGCTAACTGAGTAGAAATTCACATTCTTCTTGTTGCAAAAATTATGAAGTCAGGTTCCCTCTAGATATGCTAATGTAATGATACCCTGCCCCTTTAACCAGATTAGTTCTATGCTCCCAGCAAAATGTGCCTCTCTCCTAACAAGTGGCTTGCTAATTTGCTTAGCAGTGGTGATCAACAAGTATCTGGTAGGCACAAATTTGAAAAATGTCTTTTCTATTATTGCTAAACTTGAAGTTCACCTGCAAAGATCATTTCTTAGTTGACACCTGAGTTTCCCATACAATGCACATTGTAGGCATGAAATCTCCAATTATTACAATAACAATGGTACAGATATTGTTTTTATATCTACATAATTAGAATCACCCTTGGATGAGTCCTGTATTGCTGTGAATGAACTCTTGCCCTTGGACGATGATCTCAGTATTCTTATTGGTGTGCATTTTCCTTGAGCTGTTTTAAAAAAAATAGAAAACATGGAAAATAACATGAGATCCATCATAAATTCTACTTAACTTTTTTTCCTGCAATGTTTGTAGTAAATGTGCTGAGAAAAGGTGACTGAAAACTTAGGAAATCAAAATCTTACTTCTTGTTTTACCAATCTTTTCCACAACCCAATCATTATCTTCATCGTCATCATCGTCACCATCATTGCCATCTGATAAATCACTAACATCACTTGGATGAAACACATCATCATCATCATCATCATCATCACTGATGTTGTCATCATTATCATCATCATCATCATCGTCCTGGTCATCACTACATCTTGACTCACTCTCAAGCACTTGCTCTAAGACTTCTGCTGTACCTGTAAAGAGATATACACACTAAGCTTTTATAATCAAAGATATTACACATAGAGTCAAACAGACATAGGAGTTGGAGGCCATGGATCTGATTACATCTTTGCAAATACCCTATCTCTCAGCCACCCCTCCCATCCATATAATTCATCCCTCTATCTTGACAAATATTCCTCCCACTCTGAGTCTATATTCAATTATTTTTTTTGAAACACCAAATTAACCAAATAATAAGTTGAAGTGGTAAATAAAGCAGTGACTAAAATAAGGTTAGGGGTCTTGAAATCTCTCCATCTCAAACAGCGCTCATTTATATCCTCCTGTGCATCTTAGAGTCTGAAAATTTTTGCAACAAGGTCTAAGATTTTTAAACCCAAGTTTCAGCACCACAGGAAGTCACAGACCTACCAACCATAAACTATTCTCAAAAGCAATAAATAAAAGAACATACCATATCTCTGCCTTGGAGACATAACTTGTTCTTTTGTTTTTCTTTTACTATTGGAACCCTTTGTTCTTTTAGGTGTCACTGCAGATTCATCTGGAACACTGCGGCTTGCTCTTCTTTTTAAAGAAGTTCCAGTGTCTCTATCAAAGATCAATGGCTCAATAGACACCATGCACTTTTTTTCAATTGTTAATTTCTTTGTACTCCTGGGAGTCTTCTTGTTTGTCTTTGAAGTGGAATTATCTGCAACTACAATGAATGTTGAAACACAATAAGTGGTGAGGGATACAGCCATATTCAAAGATGGGAATACATACATACATACATACTTTATCAAGACTCCCTTCAACAGGGCTTTTCAGTTACAATTTTAACTATTACATAGCACTGGTAATTAAGAAAACTAACTTATTTACAGTAATTTAGTGAAATTCAAAATATATTCAAAATTATTTCGTATGAAACACATTATTGTAAAGTATCTGTTTAGAACTGTTAATTTCTATAGTGTTCTTGTTACTGTTGGCTAGCCCATTCCATTCCCTTGGAATCTCCCTAAGCTCCCTAAAATAATAGGATATTTGACTCTGATTAGTGGTTGGCTGCCTTGAGCTTTGGAAGAAAAAATAAATTTATACAAATCCTGGCCATGAAAATTTGCACTACGATGCTAAAACTTGTAATTAATTGATGAGTGAGGGGAGGGTGCCTGGAGAGTCTATTGGAGCCATAAGGAAGTGGGAAAGGTAACCAAGACAACACTGTGAAAGGCCACCACTAGGCTCTGTTGACTGAAGATCTTAGTGGGAGAGGAGGGACAGAGGTGTCAAGTGAGTGACAAAGGCAACAAAATCAAAAATGGCTTGGCATCAAACAGAGCAGTACAGACCTAATTATGTACTGAAAAAATACCTTAGAAAGCTGGCCAGCTGGCCACCATTATCTAGGGTTTAACCTAATCTAAATGACATTTCCCTGTACTCAACCACAGAACAAAATTGTTAGATATCAGCTCCTTGCCTACCCTTTTCTTTAGCTGGCGTCTTTTTTGCTTTTGGTGTTTTTGCAGTGTTATTTGGCTTCCTTGGGGTTTGCTTTGGAGTTCTGACATGATTTATCCCTCTTTCTATAGTCTGTTCTGTGTTTGATGTAGACTTCCTGGAAAGCCTTTTATTAACAGGATAAAGGTTGTAATTCTGGTCAAATTTAAAGCGAATATAATAAAGACCGTCTCGATAAGAACTTTGTAAATAATCTGGAACTTCATCTTGCGGTTTTAACTTTACAACATTGCACTTTCTCCGTATATCTTCAGCTTTAATATGATCATCTCTAGAACTACAACAATCCTCACTTTGTAGCAATAATTCTGTCCAAGATTTTGGGATATCAGCAGGTTTCTTCCCTTTGAGTTCTGAGATTTCACCATAAGTGTAATACCACTGTACTATAGCTCTGTTGGGATCTTTAGATTCCTCAATTTCATATAACTTCTGTACATGTGCAATGGAACGCCGCCCCGTGCGTCCGAGTATAACCACATCATCTCCACACTTGATCAGGATTCCGTTAACTTTGCATTGGCTGATGAACAGAGAGAAATAGAAAGGAAGATTTAGATTTTGACTCTAAACTGTCGTACGTTTATACGAAACAGTAAGAATTTTGATCTTTCTGCGAGCGATTGAAAACATATCTGACATTACCTGTAAAATACTTTTCCATCGTCTATAGTGCCATTACCAATCCATTCTAGGGTATTAGTAGAAATTTCTCTTTTTGTTGTGACAGGCATCGTGTCCAAATATGGCGGTAATCTCGACAACTATACTCCGAAACTATCCGAAACTATTCATGAGAACTCAAATCTGGCCGCCATTACACGTGCACCAGTAGGAGTGGGAGCTGGGGAGACTCATTCCCAGTCAATCTCGTACATTTCTAGCAACGCAGTTGTGCGATTAACTTGCATGGCTTTTTCATATATATATATATATATATATATATATATATATATATATATATATATATATATATATATTTATTGTTATTTTTTTTTAATTCATCGACTAATTTCATTTGCGTGTAAGTGCGGAGAGAATCATTTAGGCAGATGCCAAGAAAAGAAAAGTTCAGAATGATTCATAATCGATCCCCGATCGTGGAAGGTCAATCAGCCACAAAGCGTGATGTCATGTGATGTTGACGCATTATTCAAGACAGCTGACCTACTATTTTTTAGAATCTCTTTCTGTTGGTGTTTTTCCAAATTAATGCCGTAAGAAGTTGAGGTTTGGTCATGCAAGAAAGTGATATGTGATTGATCCAGGTCACACGAATTTCCCTAATTCCAAAAAGCGGAACACATGTATTAACAAATTTTTTCACGATTACTGTAACCTGAATCAACAAGTAAATCCTATAGGTGGAAATTTTTGCCATTTCATATTTTTTCGGAAGTATTAATTTTTTTGTCCCAACGTGAAGGAATGAAAAGGAACAAATACAAATTTTCAAAGCAAGGGTAAACCTAACCTCTTGTAGCAACAAAGTTGTGATCTTGACGATGTCATTGAGCGAGTGTATTGTATAAAAGCAGAGACTGATACATGATAGAACTAATGTGCTATTTTTTTTCGTGTTTTTTACAGCTGGCCAAACCAGCATTCTTCTACATGCATTGTAGTTAATATTTGTTGATTAATTATAGTTTAGTTTTTATATGTTGCAAGTGGCTCAGACTTCCGGAGCGGAAATACATGTTTAGATCCTAGGACAAGGTGAAATCAAAGATTAAACAGAGTATTTAAAAATCAAACGAGAAGGCAAAGTTTAAACTGATAAAACAGTGATATAGTGTAGAAATTTTACAGCAGCAACTAGTGCAACGATCTAATGGTGTGATTTTCTCTTCGGTAGAAATCCGCTTCCTCGAACTTCCCAAGGAAACGGGAATTGGTTCGAGTTATCGAGGGTTCAAGATTATCAGGATTAGAGTTGAATTTCAATTTCCCGTCTGTTATTAATACGGATTCATGTTTTTACCATCCTTGTAACATCAAATTAATTTTCATACATTTGGTCTCTTCTATAAGAGCTTATTTTTAATAAGAACGTTTAGTTTGGGAAGTTCAATGAGCTAAATGTACCATATTTTCATAAACACATCTATTGACAGACTCTGAACCTGTCCGTCACATCCGGTGGGATAATCCTTAGCCTTCTTTTATCCTTTTATATGGGCAAAATCCTTGAAGGCCTAATTAGCAAACATTTGAAGCCTATGTCAAGAGACAAATTAGCTCCTATGTTGCAGAAATTTTTTCGTCGGGAATTACCGAGGAATATAAAACATGCAATTTAGCAGACGCTGCTTATTTACCCTGATGATGATCAAAAACGTCTAGTTTTGACTTTTAAAACATATTTTTGCCTTGTAAATAGCTCATGTTTTCATATCACGTTTTTACCAATCGCGATTAGGAAAGAGTGGAAACTGTCAATCAGCTATGTTCTGACACTTCGACGTTTATCGAACGACGTTTGTACTTAAAGTTTCGAGTTATCAGGGTACATTTGAGCCAAGGGAAAGTAGAATTAACTCGACCTAATGGAAATTTCGAGGTAGCTGATAGTAAATGGCCAGAAAATGAGGAAATATAAAATCTTTAAATCCGGTCTTAATCGAGTTAACGAGGGGTTCTATTGTCTATTTTTTAACAAGGCCGATGATGTATTAAAAACCGAAGGAGATAAAGAAAGACCCAGTCATAAAATATACGTATGCTCTTAAGTTTGTTGAAAATCAGTCAAACTAAATTTCAACTGATAATTTTTATTACTGTGTCAAACACTTTTACTTGCGGATAGTCGACTTCCTGCAAATAGTGTGACGTTTTCCATATATCTCTACTTCCTGTAAGACTTGAGATCGTTAAAAAAACAAGTTATTAATTCAACGTAAATGTCTACGTGAAATCATTCATGTCTCCGCGACAAAAGGTCAATTGTTCAGTGTCAACAGATATAGTATATAATCCTTCTCCTGTCTCAAGTTTATCAGATAGTTTTCGTCATCGAGACTACAACATCAACAGTATTCAAATCGTGGAAAAAAATTTTTCTAGGTCTGGTGCACTGTACGAGCTACGAGATGGCATCGCTTTTTACGAAAAATTGGGGCAATGGAAAGGATTTCTGGGGAATGAATTGGCAGTACGATCCACAATGGATATTGAACGAGGAACAAAAGGAAATACAGCTGGAACTAATAGAATGCTGTCGTACACTCATCAGACCCAACGCAGTAAGTTTTTGGTATAACGAGTTACACCATGTTAATTCATTATCTTGAATTTAATTTTAAATTTGTAAGACGACTATTGAAAAAAAAAAAGTCTTCTTTTGCAATTTCGTGGCGAAAACTGGAGCGAGTTCGCGCATGGAAAGAGGAACGAGGAACGAGGAGAATGTGAACACGCATTCTAAATAGAAAACTGATCAGCGCTGGCGCTGTCGGATTAAGATTATAGACGAAATGCATTCATGGATTAAGTCTTCTAATTTTCTTCTTCCTGTTTTCGCTAAGGCCTTTTTTGAATAAAATTCCTG
This sequence comes from Pocillopora damicornis, assembly GCF_964200805.1. Lineage (NCBI taxonomy): Eukaryota > Metazoa > Cnidaria > Anthozoa > Scleractinia > Pocilloporidae > Pocillopora > Pocillopora damicornis. The sequence goes on along the minus strand of NC_142680.1, from coordinate 22,959,120 downwards.
TGTTCCAAGAATCAACGGAAACTCTTCAATTTTCCTCTTTTCAGCACAATCTAAATTTTCCGCGTGTCACTCTACCACTCTTAGGGGAGGGCACATTGCATATTACATTAGCCTAAATTCATTGTTAACAGTTTGAGCTTCGTTAAAAAATTCCGTAGAGTGTATTTCATATTGTGGATTCTGGGTAAGAAATGCGGGTTGGGAAACTGCCCATCGGTACTAGATATATTCCGCATTACTTCTTTGGCAGTAGGGGACTCTTTGTTAGGAAGGTATGAGTTGTCTTCTTAGGCCCTGTCATGTGCGTACTACAGAGGATAAATTCAAAACTTAAACGATCGGGCCTTCGTCCATACTTCTCCGAATAAATTTTTCGCTCAAAACTGTATTTACGAAAATGTTCTCCAAAGTGAATGAATTTTACCCGCTGTTGGGTCTAAACTCGAAGGGAAAACATTTTGAAAACAAAGCTTTACGAACATGTGCAGACAATTTTTTTCAAACGAAATTCATCAGTTATCGCTGAGTAATATTTTACGTGGGGGAAAAGTTATCTATTTCAACAAAAATCTCATGTTAACGGAAATAATTATCAATGATGTCCCTTAACGGGTGCATATGATTTCGCTCAAAACTGTATTTACGAAAATGTTCTCCAAAGTGGATAAATTTTACCCGCTGTTGGGTCTAAACGCGAAGGGAAAACATTTTGAAAACAGAGCTTTTACGAAAACGCACTTTGATCAGTTTTTGTGAAACGAAATTAATCAGTTATCGCTGGGTAATGTTTTACGTGGGAGAACAGTTATCTATTTCAACAAAAGTGTCATGTTATCGGAAATAATTATCAATGATGTCCGTTAACGGGTGCATATGGTCGATACTTCGACGCGAGGGGGTGCTCAACGCCTTTCCGAGGGGGTGGGGAAAAGTTTGGTCTTGCATCTTACTCGTGTTACATTCGCCACTGATGATTCCATCCCCCTTTCCCTTCTCCACCCGAATTCCCCCCCCCGCCCCCCCCCCAAATAATTCTTTGAAATCGATACTATAAATTCAAATTCAAATTACATGTACGTGAAATAATTTTGTCTATGTCAAAGAAAGGTCAATTACAAAATCCAAAGAATGATAAAAAACAGAACTATGAATATCGTCAATTTATGCGAAGATTCTAGGTCTCATACGCGAAAATGAAAGCAAGCGAAGTATGATTTCAGAATGTCATTATACAGTTGTTTTTCTTCTTAAAAAACTCCAATCTTTGTTCATAAACTTGCATCTGGGTCAGTTTCGAACGAACCGCATTGATTTGATCAAGTCACTTCTCGAACTTCACATATTTTTATTTGATATCTGAAAACAGGAAAAACAATTTATTTTCAAAGATTTCTGAATCGTGACCTTTTCCGAATTATCTGTTGCTGACATCGCAGCTCTCGATGAGCGCACTTCAAATGTCTAGAAATTATGGTGATTTAATTCTTCTTAAAACAAAAAATTTTCCACGTTGCATTATCGGTGAAGTTTCATGATCACGATAACTATCGAGTCATGATTACGAAAAATTTCCTCTTTCGGAAATAATATTTATTTGGCTAAATTATAGGCAATCTTCTGCTAGTTTGCAACAGTTAGGTCATGTTTTCGTCTAAAACCATGATTCCTGATTCTAGAAGAAAAGACCCCTAAAATCGATAAACAAGCACAATATAACTCGTTCAAGATCGCATGTACGGTTTTAAATCGAGACCACCCAGGACGTGAGAAAATTAAAACAATATGAGAGAACGCCCTTTTCCTTGGCAAAGGAAACAAGTTAAGTGTATTTTAAGGGGGGCCATGACTATCTCACCTTGGCGGTAAAGCAAACACAGCATGACTCCTTCGACATCGCATGTACTGTTATAAATCTAGACCACTTAGAACTTGAGCAAATCGGAACAATACGAAGGAGCGCCCTTGTTTGTGGGAAAGGAAACAAATCAAGCATAAGTTGGAGGGGGATATAATCAATTCGCCATGGAAATAAACGAAAAATACCTGTTGAGAAACTTTAAGAAATGGAGAGCCAGAAGCTTTCAAAAATTTGCTAAATAGGGACAAGTTTGGCTTATGATTTTGTGGGAGGACGACTCGGATTTACTTGTCCTTGATTGGATACTGAGTGCAACCTAAAATTGACACAAATTTTTTATCTTTTAATAAGCTTGTCACTCATGAAAGATAAGGAAAAAGCTGTGAAAAAGTATTAGTTTCTCGCTCTAAAATGACAGATGAGTCGTATGAGAAAATTTTTCCCATACAGATCTAATTGCCACACTTTCTTTTATATTGTGTTGCAGCCTTAAACGCATATCTTTACGTGCTGGAATTTTGTTTTCGTCATAATATGAAAGCAACGTGCATCAACCCAGTGATTTGTTTTCCAAGGGTTTGTGTCTTTATTACAATCAACAAAGCCATATATCATCCTTAATTTCATTTGGTCTGCATGTTTTCGGGCTAAAATAGTGGCCTTGTTCAGTCGCAAATAAGTTCTAAAAGATAATTTGTTATTTAAATAACACGCTTTGGCTGGTCCCGATGGATATTGGCGTCTGGGCTTAACCCTAAGATTGTCAAATTTATCTTTAGGAGTTTATTTCTCACAGAGGACTTATCTTATCTTTTTGACGTTATCAATTGCCTTTCCTATAGGTATTCTGACATCGCAAAAATCACGAGAGGCTTAGAAAAGTTTTTCTGTAGATGTTGAGATCCAAAGGTTGCTTTCTTGAATTCTTTGCCATCACTATCGGGAGACTTGAAACTGTCTCATTGGGTTTTAAAATGTACAAATGCCAGCAAACTGAAACTCCAGACATAAAACGTGTCTTCTTATACAAGAGAGAGGATTAGGTTAAAAAGTTACAAAAAATACGTACGATTTTGAGTTCAAGCTGGTGTACTTGTGATTATCATGGGGGGGGGGGGGGGGGGCGCACGTCTGCCGGCTTGCCAGTATCAAATTAAGCAAAATTCCTTCAATTCTCAGGAAATAGTTTGGAGTGAGTAAATAAGCTTATAGAGATATTAAATACACGATCAAAGGCCTACTCTGACAAAGAAAAGCATAGACTGTCCTTCATTATATTAAAGAACTTCATAGCCACAATTTCATAGTTCTTTCCTTTCGGCGTGGCATTATGACTCGCTCAAGAACTTTCTGTGGCTTGTAGGTATAACATCAGACTGATAGAAAGAAGTTCTGAGATTCAATTCCAAATAAGAACTGAGTATTTCTTTAAAAACATTGCTTCTTATCTTCCTCGTTGTAACTCAAAGCCCTATTAGCTGTTTCATGCTCATTCTCAGCCAGTAATAATACTTCGAAATCTACCAGAAGCCTGATCCCGTTTTGAGCACGAGATGGTGTAAGTCATGGATGTATGATCACCTCGTATCAAGGGGTTGGAAAATCGTCTAGTCTACTCAACAAAACAAAAGACGGACGTGGAAGGATCAATCGACAAAGGAAATCCAAAACACAATCAAATATCATTTTCCTGGCATGACTAAATCGGATATTTCTTTCACATTGAGCCAAACGACTTTGACCGACCACAATTAGATTAGCGCGCCCACAATCAAGGAAACTATGAATGTCATTGTAAACAAATCATTTATCTAATGAGCTGAACCGGCCGGAAACGATCTAAAGTTATTTGCTTCGTTTTATTGTTTCCCTGTAGTTTTTTTTTAACCCTATACACCCTAACATCAGTATCAATATTCTCCACACTCTTCTGTATAAATTTTCTTTGGTACTGGTAAGGAGAATTCGTTTAAAAGACAAAGATTTATAAGCTGGCGATCATTTCGTTCGTTGTCATAATCTTAATGAAGGATTCAGCGCTATTACTGTAAGGAGAAAATTAGATGCTGGTCGCTCTTGGATTTTAAAGGGTTAACGCACTAGGTACAAAGCAAGAATCGTCGGTAATAGTTCTGGAAGGAACTCGAGTATGTGCTGCGTTTTCTGTTCAGCGGTCTCATTGAGTTTAAGAGTTGTTGTAGCTACGGCCACGCCAATCAGTGGTGCATGCCTTGGTGAAATATTAAGTATGACCTATAGGAAAGGCAGGTTATTAGATGATTAATGACTCTTCAGCAGCAAAATGAAAGTCGATAAAAATTCAAAGTATATTGAATCCAAGACGTTCGCCTATGAGAAAATGTGAACAAAAGGTTAAGGGCACCCCCCCTTTTTCAGGGAAGGAACAGAGAAGCTAAGAACACAGTGAAGCCACATTACTCGTGAAGCCTTAAGGAGCAGTTTTCATGTATCGCTAGGGTGAGGGAGGGGGGGTTAAGGGGGGTCACATGGTTTTCAGGGGAACGGAGGGACGATAAAAAAATGACCAGTCCCTTACCTCAATACCAAAAACACCTAATCATCACATCAAATGAGACATTTTAGTTATATGCCAACTAAAAGTGTTCCAATAAATATTTAGGCAATATGCGATGATACTTATACATTTCCAAGGAAGAGCATGGATGCCTTGGCTTCTCTTGGTCTTTTGGGACTTATCGTGCCTAAAGAGTTTGGTGGCCTGGGACAGAGTCACGTGTGTGCAGCAATGGTCGTGGAGACAATAGCACGATATGGTTGTTCAAGCACTGCAATGGTCTATGGTGAGTCCTCGTTTCACGAGAAGCAAAAATTCTGCCATAAACGAGACATTGAATTTGTTTAAGAGTAACAGGTATATTTACCTAAATTTGAGGGTAATTCTAAGAGGGAGACACTGTTTTTAAGGTAACCATATATCATGTCAGGGAAAATGATAACATGACAAAAAATGTTTGGCATTTGTATCACACTGCTTTCAAGTAAATTCATGAAAAATAGTGGTACCATAAATCCATCAAAGATTTGCCATAACAAAACTGTACTGGGGCGTCTTTATCAAAAGTTCACATAAACTTTTTGTATTCTTCGTTTTGCAGTTATGCATTTAGGTGCAGTCGCTTCTTTGCTATTCCGACATCACAATAACAAAACAATCCAAGATCTGCTGAGAAGACTTGACAGTGACAAGTTGATTGGCACCCTGGTGTTCAGTGACCCCGCGACAGGTACGCAAATGTTATATAGAGGAGTGATGAAATGAATTTGGAGTTAAAAAGTTAATAGATAAATATAAGAATTTAATATTTTTACATTCAGGATGTGGCTCTCTGTCTCTTGATTCCAAGTCGAAATCACAATTTCCGATTTTGGCTGTTTCGTTTTTGCTGAGGGAGGTAAATCAGCAGATAGCCCCCTAAATATTATGATTTCACAACAAAATCATCATAAAATTCTCACACTCTATGTAGATGTGAATCGAACCAAGGCCTTATCGATAAAAGGCGTGCACGCACATCTTTCAGCTATTCCTACTGAGTGCGCTCAATAATTGAGTCCCAACACAAAGTTTTTCATAATAAAATAAAGATTGAAAGAAGGAAAAAAAACTGAACGTCGGTGATAAAATTTCTCTCTTATCCTTCCGTCAATTGTCATACAATTGTCTCCATTGAGAAGAAGACCAAACAAATGATAGATTTCATCAATATTCTATTCTTTCGCTAACCTTCTTGCAAATGACTCACGTGCACAATGCGTACCTATCTATTGTCTCTTCATAGGCGGACATAATTGGTTTCCATTCAACTCCAAAGCTAAGCAATATGATGACGGCACCATTCAAATTTTACGTCACGGTGCTTGGGTAACAAGCGCTGGATTTGCAGATTTCTACGTTGTTGAAAGTACAAGTCCATCATTCGGAGGAGACTACATGAATCTGAGTCTGTTTCTTATGTTTAAGGTAAACCTTGTGCGTTGATAAAAGAAAAGTGTTCTCGTTTGTCTCTTCAAATGGTTGTTTGTGATGTAATAAAAATAATATAGACATTCCAGGAGCATGGCATGCATGCCCACAATAACGAAAAAGAGAAAAAAACGCAAAAAAACAAACAACAACACGAGAGCCATAGAGTATTGAACTGACCAAAGGATCGAATACTCGAAATGGAAATTAGTCAATTACTTATTTTGAAAAGCAACCAGTCAAAAAGGCGTACCGGGCTTCATAAGTTGACGTCATCACCTAGTCAAGACTGACTGGAATCTTGCGATCTACTTCCAAAGTGACTTTAATCGTGACATAAACGATAATATTTTATTATTTGTATGCTCCCCATCCAGGCTAGGCGATAATTTTTACGATCTCGTATGCTGATCCCATCATCATGTTTTTATGAAACTCAACAGAACGAAGTGCGTTCCAGCACCGATGATTGGTCAGCGTTGGGCATGCGCGGTAACCAGTCTAGCCCTGTTGTTTGTGAAGGTCTATTGTCACCAGACAGACTTGTTGGTTCCTTTGGTAAGTGTTACTGGACCAGAGCATTCTATTGCATTTCCACTAATAGATTTCATCATCACAGGACGCTTTTAAAATCTCTGATCTAAAGGTTGATCTAGGGGGGAGAATCACGGGGGGACCGACCCCACCCCCATTAGACCGACAGGTTCTCTTAATCTCGTACCCAGATTCTACCGTGTAACTGGCCTTGAAAGGTCTGGGCACGAGACTAGGGTTATCTTAGTACTTGTCTGAAATTAAAATTCTTGCAACTACAGTATCGTATGTTACTACATAATAGTATTCAATACTTACTTGTCCTGTATCATATATTATGTGATTTAAGCTATGGCGTAAATAAAAATTTGGACCCCCAATATGAAAAATTATTGGATCCGCCCTTGTAATACCAGCAGTATGCTGAACACTTATCGCATATGAATCCAGTGATGGCCTCGCTCATCAGCAAGTTTTTTGTAGCTCAGCTGGTACAACACATGGCCACAAGATCTGAAAGTTTGATCTTCCTAGGCTCGCGGGGGACTTAAACTTTTACTTTGTCTCACGTTCGTGATAAGCTGGATTCAACAATCTTTGTTTGTTGATAAATTACATTTCTATGCGTATGCAACCGAACCTCGTTTCGTTCTTTATAAATAGGTGAATTTCCATTAGCTGCACATGAAGTCATCGACCCATACTTCCTACTATTCAGCTCGGCCTGTTGGAACGGAATTTCCCTGGGTTCTATGGATATTGCCAAAAAACACGTGATTAGAACAGAACATGTCGATAAGGGGATGCGCGTGGCAGACTATCCAGTTATACAGGTAACATGCTGGTGCCCCCCTCTCCCGTCCCTATTTTCTGATATTCTATTTGGATTGAGAGAAGAAGACTCTATAACCTCTTAACTAAACTAAACAAAACGCTTTCGTTTCCATTCTCTTTCCTTCATTATTTACATTCTTCTATTAATCTTTATTTGTCAGTTATATATTTTTTATGGAATCCTTGTTATCAAGCTTACTAAAACCGGCTATTTTCTCTATCTTTTTTTCCTCTCTGAACAGGACAACTTTGGAAGATCCCTTACAGAAACCAACTGCAGCCGTATGATGCTGTTCAGTGTGGCACAAGCCATGGATCGAGTGACCAATGATAACGACTGGTCCATATATGAACAACCTTTCATGGCACCTATGTATGTCATAGATTCCACTCTTATTTCAAACCCTAAATCAGAGGGAATCTTACAATAACGTAACGTTGCATAAAGTTAATTCAGGTCACTTTACGTTTCATGACGCCACTTCACCTCACGCTTCTTCACGTTGTTTTTAGTCAACCGTCGTCGATTTACGTCATATCATATATGTCACACCAACTCATGTTATAATATGTTTCATAATGACCTCACGAGGAGTGATTATAACAAGTCCTGGCGCACTTCTTGACCAACAAGGCCCTTGTTCTCGCCGGGCGCGAGAATCTGTATAATCACTTGAGTTATCGTACTAGTGTGTCATATCGCATCATGACATGTCGATCACATTCCGCATAAAATACACCTCCATCAAACTATTCCACCACGTCTCCCATTTTTGTTAAAACATATGCTATTTTCTAATAACTTATCGGTCGGGAATTTTTTTAAGCGCTTATTTGTAAATCTTTATATTATTCCTTCTGTAGTCGCGGTCAGTTCCATCATTGGTGTTTTCAAGTCAAAATCAAGGCAGCTTCTAACGTTGATGCCGTCACAAATGAAATGATGCACGCCTGTGGTGGAGTTGGATATAAGAAAGAACTTGGTGGGTAAAATTATTTTAACAATAAGCCTTGTTTGTTAGTAGCCTCGTTTCAGTATCAACTTAAGCGAGGCTACTAAGTGGCATACAAAAAGAAGACTCGGTTCTTGGGTGTGTGATTTTCTCTGTAACTAAAAAGTTCTATCAAGAAAAGCGGGTTCTTCAAGGTGAAAGGAAAAGAGGCGAGGAGCTGGGAAGTCTAAGACATCTGTGTATCTCACAGACTTCGCAGATTTAGGCGGCTGAATAAGTGGCTGAAGGGTGGCTGTTTTCAATAGAAGGGGGGAAGCTCTCAGCTTTTGTGCAGGACTTCGAATCCTATGTGGTCCCAAATCAGGTCAGCCTTGCCACCAGGCGTTTTCTTTTCCTTAGCTGTAAGCGTGCATAGTTTGGGAAGGGCTGTTCTTTATCAGTCTCCCACGCTCACTCAAACGTCCATGTTTAACCGAGTAAGGAATGCCTAGGCACTGGACTGATAACAGACCTTGGTGGGGCTTATTGTACTTTCCATTTATGCAGGGGCTCCTGCCCATTATAGTACCTCTCTCTCTCTCTCTATCATGAGGGAACTTGGTAGTAAAAACATAATATCCTCATCGCAAAGTAACCCGACTATAGAGATAACTTCAACTTTATAATGAAGAAACTCATCATGTTTGGCTCATGCGCATTGTAGGTCTGGAACGCCTTCTCCGGGATGGCAAAGCAGGATGGTTAATGGGCGCCAGTAACGAGGTGCTCAGACAAATTGTTGGAAAAACGAGCCTGTTTGGGCTTGAAGTCTTGGACCTCTGGTAAATAATCTATCCTGGTACTAATTCATTCATGTCCACACTAGTTAACTAGAAGTTTATTCCAAATAGATGATTGAAATTTTATTACATTGTTGGAGTTTGACTCTGCTTTTACTTTGGGTAAATGCTTTTTGTTATGATCGAAAAGTTTACGTGAGTAAAGTTTACTGTTCCGACCCTGTGAATTAGTTTTCTTGCTTTTTAAGAATGTCATCTTTTCAGTTTTATTCTTCCGTTTCGTCATCAAGTTCGAAAACACAAAGGCCTATTGGACTCCAGATCGAAAAGTTTGAGTGCGAGCCTTGGGCAAGTGACTTTCTTCATTTTCTGCAGTGTATTTTTGAAAATAACTTTTTTCTCTCACTTGTAATTCTCAGGGGGAAGGTTTCTGATACACGTGTGCTTAATTCAGAACTGAGGAAGCTAAGTGCAGAAGAAAAGAAAGAACTGGCGCGCAAACTTCTCATTGAAGCCAGTAATGAAGACAACGATTTCAACCACAACATCGAGCTTCAGAATTCTTACCAAGACTCGGAGTTTGAAAATCCATTCAACACCAGTCCTCCAACTATGTTGAAATCTCTGGACATAGATGACGAGTTGTCTCGCAACCCTTCTCTCAGACCAAACGAGTTCACCGCCCTGAAACTACACTCAGTAAAACCTCTCGGGGAAACGCTTGCCGAGTACACATTTTCTCTTCCCCAGGCTACAGACTTCACTGGATGCTTCCCTGGTCAATACGTCCTGGTGAGGATTGGGAAACATCAGAGGTTTCTCTCCCCTGTATCACGCGCAAAAGAATTGGGCAAAATTTCGCTCTTGTTGAAACATGAGACCAATGGAATATTCTCCAACTGCATCCGTGCTCTTCAAATTGGTGAGAATAACATAACAAAATATTTAGAAGTTAAATGTAAACCTATACTCTGAAAATTCAGCGAATTTTGTCGAATACTGTTTTTATCGGCAAGGATAACCGCCTGGGTAAAATAAATCCAAAGAACTTTTTGATCTTTTCTTCAGGTGATACCGCAGATTTTCGCGGACCTTGCGGTGGATACGAGTATCAGCCTAATTCTACCAAGTATTTGACTCTGGTGGTGGGAGGTATGTCCTGCCAGCCTGCTGTTCAGATTATACGTGAAATAATGGCTAATCCTAAAGACCAGACCTCTGTAACCCTGGTCCTCTGTGCTTCCAGACCAGCTGATATACCTTACCTCCAAGAATTGCAGAAATACGCCTTACATGACAAACGTCTTACAGCTTCATTCACGGTGTTTGAAGTCGACTGTGATGATTGGAAGGGAGGAGAAGGTTATATTGATGCAAAGTTTTTGTCTAGTACCCTTCCCCTCCCAGAAGAGTCTAGCCATCGTGTGGCTGTGTGCGGAGGGCCCCGTATGGTCCTGGGAGTACTTCAGGGGCTCAGAACGCTGGGTTACTCAAGTGACAAGATCTTTGTGTACGGTCAGTTTGGGGTCCAACAAATCAGGGCTGTTTATGGAAAACATGCAAAGCTGGCGGAGCATAGGGAGACTCACATTATCAACGGATATCATTAATCAAACGTCTTCATACGGATTACCAGAAAATAAGCCTGCGTCTGCGTGCTTATGATTGGAGAAGTAAACTTCGCCCTTGACCAAATAGGATACCATGATATTTCAAGCTTCTTACATCTCTTACTATACGATGACACATCGAGAAAGACTCTTTTAGGCTGAGAACAATTGATTGTTCCCATCGGATCGACTAGAACTGAACTAGAAAATTAACTGTGAAAATTTAGGGTCAAGTTTGTGCAAAGATTAACAATTTTGCATGATTGGCGCGACTGACTAACGAAAAACGGTTACGATTTTGACTACATAGATCGTATT